>NC_057814.1:285500321-285512086 GCF_018294505.1 Triticum aestivum | reverse complement strand
CCCCCGTTTCGACCGTAGGAGGTCCGTTTCCTCCGTTTTGCGGTACGCCACACCCCTCCTGATCAACAGGACCCCGTTCCGAACGTAGGAGGTCTGTTTCCTCCGTTCTGCGGTACGCCAGGCCTGGTTTCCATCGCATGTTCCGTCCAAGCCCTCCCGATGAACATGACCACGCATTCCGTTCCGACCCAGCCGATTGGCTCACACGCGTTCTGTTGCCTCCCGATGAACACGACGCATTTCGTTGCCTCCCGATGAACACGACGCATTCCGTTGCCTCCCCATGAACACGACGCATTCCGTTGCCTCCCCATGAACATGACGCATTCCGTTGCCTTCCCATGAACACGACGACGACGCTGTTTCTCCGTTCCGACCCAGCCATGTACACAAGCCCTGGCCGTACGTATGCGTGAGTAGGCGTTCGAGACCCTGCCCGTATGTACACATACATGGCCGTATTTTCTTTCTTGCACCCTGGCCGCATTACATACGTGTACATGCTATGTGCGCGCCTCTACTACGACACGTGCGCGCCTCTACATCGACCAGTATGTACGTACACGTTCACGACCAGAATGACAACGCTATGTACGCTTCGACCAGGTGGGTCCCGACTGTCAGGCACTTCCTTGCCTGCGAAGATGTAGCTGGTGGGTCCCAGCAGACAAGGGGGCGAATCATTTTTTTTGCCCGGACGAACTTCCTTGTGTGCGAAGGTGTAGCTGCTGGGTCCCAGCAGTCAGGGGGCGAATCGGTTTTTTTTTTGCCCAGACGCACTTCCTTGCGTGCGAAGGTGTAGCTGGTGGGTCCCAGCAGTCGGGTGCGAATCGTTTTTTTCGGACGCACTTCCTTGCGTGCGAAGATGTACCTGGTGGGTCCCAGCAGTCAGGGGGGTGAATCGTTTTTTCGGACGCACTTCCTTGGGTGCGAAGATGTAGCTCGTGGGTCCCAGCAGTCAGGGGGCGAATCATTTTTTCACGAAATACGGTGGCCCGTCCGATGGGTCCACGCTGTCAGGTGGAGGAATAATTATTTTGCGCGTAATAAGGAGGCACTTCCTTGCGGCTGCCGTGGACCCAGCTGTCAGCCTCTCCACGTACAGTCCACGTCCGATGAAAGTCGTTCCTTAACCACGTTGACCACGCCGCGCCGAGAGCACCAGGGCGGTGGACGACGGCGAGGCCTAGGAAGGGGATGACGTGGAGCCGGGGAAGATGCGGCAGTGGATGCACACGCGGAGAGGAGTACGAGGGTTAACTGGTTCGGCTGCGCTGCCGTCGCCACAGAATAACAGGGGGTGTGGGTGAGTGGAGGGATAGCCTGGCCAGCGGTGGGAGTAGTAGGGGGCGGTGAGGCCTCCGTGGCAGCACAGCCGGCCACGGGAGGCAGGAGCAGGCGGCACGAGCGGTGCTGCTTTGGGCGGCTGGAGCAAGAAGACCAGAGATTGAAGAAGCACGACGGCCGTTGGATGGACATCGTACGGTCACTACAGCTAGAATCATTTATATTGGCTAAGTTGACAAATCCCTTGGTACGTCAACTTAGTAGGCCCACAGGTCAGCTTCCGAAACGGTGCGCCCCATATGTTAGGGGGAGGAATCATTTTTTGGGCGGGTGAAGCTAGAATATCCGAGATTGAAGAAGAAGCACGACATCTGTTGGATGGACATCCAATGGCCACTGCTGCTAGAACCGTGTGTTGACTATAAGTTGACAAAGCCTTGCATACGCGTCAACTCTGTTTTTTTAGGGGACGCGTCAACTTAGTAAGGCCAGAAGTGTGTGGCAGAGAACTTATAGCCCATTTGAGATTTGTAAGAATGTGTAGCCCATTTTTGAATTCTAATGGAATTTACTACAGCCCATTTACAGTTTGTTAAAAGTACAGCCCATTTCAACCAACCGTTCAAAACAGAATTCAATAAAATTTCCCACATTTTGATGGGATCCGAAATATTTTTATCCTGAAATTTCTAGTCAGATTAAATACAATTTCAATATAAATTTATATTACGTAAAAATCCAACAAAACATTGCGCTCGCAACAATTAATGAAATTAAAATTTTCAATATCCAAAAATAATATTTTATAAAGTAATCACGTGTTTGGTGCATTTTTTTATAGTTACTGCCCAGTTTTTATAATTACATCCCATTTATTATTTCTTAAAGCCCATTTTCTTGTTAAGCCTAATGCATCCCTCCTAGGAAAGATTTGCAGCCCAGCAGGGCGGAGAATAACAACTTGACCTTGCCTGGGTATTCCTAAAAAAGTATAGCTGGGCTAGCCATTTTCAGCTTGAAAAAAATTAATATCTGGGCTGGATATCTGGCCTGGGCTAGACGGGCCACAGCCCGCCCAGTTAATACCTGCAGCGATGTTTTCGTTGTTGTTCAGAGGAGAAAAATTAATATCTGGGCTAAACATCGAAAAACTCTGCAGTGCTCACACCTCAAAAACACATATACTGCTCGAGCTGCTTGGTCTCAGCTGTCAGCCGCTTCTTGTGCAATTCTCTCGTTTATTGACTACTACATAGGTTGACAATGGTGTGGGACCGTGATGTCAGGAAACCAGGAGGAAGCAAAATAAATTATAGTTATATATATATAATAAGGAGGCACTTGCGTACGTGAGGCTATGGACCTGGTGGGTCCCCGTTGTCATCCTCTCCAAGTAAAGTCATCTCCTCGCCCGCACGCGCTTTCCGCCCGAAACAGTCAGCGCCGCCCGCCCCGCTTCCCGGTGCAGGCGATTGCTCCACCTTCAAACGACACAAGTGCCGTTCGTCCGTCCATCTGCCGCCCGCATTAATGATACGCGGTTGCCGAGGCGGCTACTCTGGCACCACACGTCCGTCCCTCCGCCCGCCCACCATTGCTATATAAACTGCGGTGCTGGCCATAGCCGCAGTCATCCGCATCCGTTCCCTTTCTCCTGTCCACACCACTACTGCCCACCATGGCTTCCTCGCGCTCCATCGCTCTTCGGGACGGGCGGACGACGGACCACAAGGAGATGGCAGCCATTGCTGCCGACCGGCTGGCCGGCAGGCAGCCGGAGGACGACGACGTCCCAATGGAGAACATGGTAGTCGACGATCTGGTGCCAACCCCCTCCTCCGCGCCATCCTCACCGGTGCATTGCACCATGACCATCGGCGAGGCCCGTGCCCAATATATGGATAGGGTGAGGCAGATGCGTGAGGAGCAGTTCCGGGAGGCGCAGGCCGACGCCGCCTACAACCACCATCTCCTCCAGGAGCACCTGCAGGCGGAGGAGTAGATCACCGCGGAGCGGGCGGAGCAGGAGGCGCTGCTCGACTCGTACCGCTCCGCCCGCAAGGGCCGCCTCGAGCACTGGCGGTACCGCATGCGGGTGGCGGAGGCTGCGGCCGCCTACAAAGAGGCTAGCAAAGAGGGCGATGAAGCGGGCGAGGCGCTGTTTGGCGAGACCGAGGATGAGGCAGAGGACAATGCCGGCTCCGACGAGTCCCCGCTCCACTGGCGTCGACGAGGCCCTGCTCCGCCGAGGCCCCGCGGTGCCAACAACGAGACAGAGGACACCGCCGGCTCCGCCGAGGCCCCGCCCCGCCAACAACGAGGCAGAGGACATCGCCGGCTCAGCCGAGGCCCCACCCTGCCGGCAACGTGGGGGAGGATTTCCACCGCTCCGCTGAGGCGCCGCTCGCCGGCAACGAGACAGAGGACATCGCCGGCTCTGCCGAGGCCCCGCCCCGCTGCCAACGAGGCCGCACCACACAGAAAACGAGGAAGAGTAGAACACGGTAGGTCGCCGCCGCTTGGGTCCATGTAAGGCCACCGCTGCTACCCTCCGGTTGAAGCCAAGCTAGGCGGGTTGACCATTGACGGCCGGTTAGCTTCTTGGCGGCGACGTGGAGTCGGAGCGCTGCGCTGGAGAAGAACGCTGCTTCTACTTAACTACTGGTGTAGTTGGCTGACTGACACGTGGGCCCAACAGGTCACATGTCAGTTACGCAACTGCACCTGCAGTTAAGTCACTGAAGCTTCTGTTCGGCTCAGCGGGACACAGGTGGGTAGCTTCGGTTAATTAATTATACCTCCAGCGCACCCCTTTTTAGTTGAAGAATGTATGAAATGTAATGAAATCCGGCATGTTTATATGAAATACGATCGTGTATGAATGAATTTATTTTGATTAGTTCGAATTCCTGTATCACTGGCACTAGATGAACATGCAAAACAATACGTACTAGCATTATTCCCAGGGTGATCACCTCGTTTGCAGCAGTTTCACATGTACTCCCTCCGGTCCTTTCTAGTCGTGCATACAAGTTTTGTCTGCAGTCAAAGTATCTCTACTTTGACCAATCTTATACAAAAAAGTATGCACTTTCACAATGTGTGAAGTAAAAAGGAACAGAAGGAGTACAAAGAGTTTGAGCATCTTTTTAGCGTTTCTGTACATTGCAATCAAACACACAGGCCTGGCAATTCATAGAGAACAGTCAAAACAATTGATGATTATGCATCTCAGTGACTCACATGTCAGAGGCAATATTTACTTCACAACTAAAGAATAAAGAAAAAATTGATCGACGCTGCTGACAGCAAAGGGCATCCCATTCGAAAATATCAAACGCATGTCTTGCTAAAATCAATGAGCAAAATTTGACAAGGTTGTCCCATTCCAAAATATCAAATGCCTACGATTGTGGAATGGGCAGGGTTTGCCATCAGTTCGGACATTGACATGGCACCTCGTGCTAAATAAACCAGCTGTTCTTTTTGTGCAGTTCCACCAAAATCAACCAAATTCGCGCGTAGCTTGTATGATTTCGCCCTTATATGTTGCAACGCCTTGAACTTATCGGCACCTCCTTTCTTGTTGTGGAAATGAATGATTCGATGTATTCATGAACATTTTGTGCAGTTCCCATTGAAATCAAGCTGAGCACCCCTGTTTGCACAAATACAAAAAAGTGATTAGTATAAAGCAAACTGTACTATGAATTGACAGTTTCAACAGGCACATACATGGTCCATGTAGAGCATACTTTTAGAAAAATGGAACTCACCAGAAAGAATCCTAGAACAATATTGTACTCGCGCATCACAGCAAAAAAATGGAGATTTGTCAGTCCTTCTGAGCTCAAGTTAGTTTGGTCTTGTGGGGAGTAATGTAACCATCCTTCAACTGCTCCTTCTGATGAGAAGATAGACAGGGCTTCTTCATCCTGGCATAATCAGAACTAGTCACTTCACGTACTCCATATTCTTCTTCAGAGGAAGATGATCCTGTTCTGCAAAGACAAGAGGACTACTAAATGCTAGCATCCCTGTTTGCTCGAAAAAAAGGAAAGGAAATATTTAAAACAGCACAGATGAAGCACTTCTCAAGGACAATACCACTTTTTCATGACAGTATCTAAACAGTAGCACAACACCAATAGAGATGACAAAGCTCAATCATATGGATGAAATCAGTGGGCGAGTACCAACCTTTATCAGGAGGCTTATTGTGTAGAGCATACAGATGAAGCACTTCTCCGGAACCATCTGTTGCTATCTACGGTGGTGGCCATGCTTACTATATACTCCTCGATTAGTTTAATGTTTCCAACATCTTCTTGTGCAGTTCCACTAAAATATATGGTATCTTCAAAGAAGATCCATGTTTGCACAAGTAGAGATCATTATATATTACATTAAGAGTGGCATCAAATCAGTGGCAAAACAATTGCTCGTTCCAGCCATAGCAATAAATTAAGATGCAAAACTATATCATTACTTGTGTCATCACAGTTCCAGTGCTTCATTACAGCACCGGGAGTTGATTTTTTTTTTCTTCCGCTTGTTCTTCCCCTTCATCACTTTGTTCAATAACAGACAAGCTTCGCCTTCAATGTAAGATTTGGCATGTCAATTAGGGAGCACAAGTATAGTACTAAACTTAATTTTCTGATGGAAGTGGCAAAATACAGGCCAGTAGTTGTGAAATATCCTTATCTTACCTCAATGGGATATTACGGTGCACATACATATTGGAAGTCTTGTCTCCATTTGTGCAGTTCACTAAAATCAAGCAACATTATCGTACAAGTAGCACAACATATGAAAGCACACTGCAGAATCATGTGAAAGAAGGCTAGTACTGACCTCTCATGATGCGGAATTCAAACAACTCACAAGAAGAAGATCTGAACCAAATTCGCCTTAACGGATAGGAAGTAAGATCTCCTCTTGTGCAGTTCCACTAAGATCAAGCAATCAAGCAACATTGTCGGTGTGACATTTTGGTTGAACTACACAAAACACTCTTAAAACAAAAGTGTTTTGTGCACTGCAACAAATGGTCACAATGGCAACAAGGTGAAGTAGATAACCTTGTTTACACAGAGGTGCAAAGGAAACAATTAGTGGTCTATAATGGTGGACGACACAGAAGCCAACAAAAAGAAGCATCTACCTTATCTAAATGGGAAAGAAAGCAAGACAGTAGCATTTCTCAAACGGTGGCATTGATTAATATTAACATAGAGATTATATTAACAATAAAATTCATTAAACATGTAATTTGCTTTTAACTGTGGCATTGCATCAATTTTCCAACGGCATTATTAGAGGGTGTTTGTTTACAGGGACATTTTGGTGTAGGGACTAAAAAAACTCCGTGTCAGTCCCATCTAAACCAAACAGGAGGGACTTTTAGGGACTAAAAGTGGGCATTTGGGACTAAAGAAAGAAGACCCCGAGGGAGTCTTTTTGGGACTTTTTCCAACAGTTGCCCCTGCCACGTATCGCACCTTGTCTCTATTAGTTCATTACTAGGGGTAACATGGTCTTTTAGCATGTCATTTAATAACCTCTAGTTCATGTTTAGTCCCTGGAACCAAGCAGGTAGGGACTAGGGAGTTTTTAACCAAACAGGGCCTTAGATTAACAACAGCTAATGAGTTGCACGGGATAGTGGACGCACCAGCACCATGTACATCTACCGATGTACTGTGGTCATGCACAGTCTGTTGCAACAAAGAACAAACAACCAAGAAGCATATTTGTGTTGGTCCCAGTTTTGTTATCTTTAGAAACCTTTCCCTATGTGAGCGCATCAAATCTAGTCCTGCTCAAACTCTACAGCCTTGTCCCTTCCTTTCCTTTTTGAACTAGTACTTTCGCCCCTTCCTTTCCTCTTTGGACCACGTCCTAGATTTATGCGATAAAACTTTCCCCACTACTTTCCCCCATTCCTTTCCTCTTTGAACCACGTCCTAGATTCATGCTATACAACTTTCCCCCTTCATTTCCTCTTTGAACCATGTCCTAGATTCATG
This sequence comes from Triticum aestivum, assembly GCF_018294505.1. Taxonomy (NCBI): domain Eukaryota; kingdom Viridiplantae; phylum Streptophyta; class Magnoliopsida; order Poales; family Poaceae; genus Triticum; species Triticum aestivum. The sequence continues at coordinate 285,504,767 of NC_057814.1, read as the reverse complement.
TTATATACAACTTTTCCCACTACTTTCCCCCAATCCTTTCCTCTTTGAACCACGTCCTAGATTCATGGTATACATGCAGCTAAAGCAATGCATGTGGAGTAAGTAAATTATACCTTAAGGTTCTTGCGGCGTGGTTCGGTGGGCGACGGGACGGCGGCGAAGAAGAAAGGGTCGGAGGCCCTCCCGCGCCGCTGCTGGGTGGAAAGTGAACAGCTGCGCCGGTAGTCCCTCCCCGACGGCGACAGCGTTAAGCCTCCTTCCCTTCCCGGCGGACGGATCCTGCCGGCCCTTTGAGCAGCAGTGAGGGTAGAGAGAGACCAATGGAGTCTTGTTTAGATCTGGAGAGGGCGAGAGAGTGTGAAGAGAGCAACTACAAGTGCTGAGGCTCCAGCGGGAGAGGGCGAGAGAGTGTGAAGAGAGCAACTACAAGCGCTGAGGCTCCAGCGTGTATATATATACTGGAGAGAGAGTGTGAAGCGTGCAAACCCTAGAAAACATTTTGACCAGTCAAAGAATCCTCCTGGCACAAATTCTGCTCAAGTGTAGTTATCAAACCCGAGACCTCAAATTTGATGAGCGAACTGGCTAACCAGCTACACAACCCTCCCATTATGTTCAACGAGAGGGAAATAACCTTTTATACATTCCTGCATTCGTGTGACAAGCATGCCGTGTTTTTTTTGTGTGTGTGGGAATCATTGGGATTTCAATCATAATCGTGTCATGTGGCTTTGGTGGTAAGACTATCCACAGTGGTGCAGAAATAATGCAGCCTTAGTCACCTTACCTCTCTCCATGTAGTACGTTGGGTCCCACCAGTCAGAGGGTGAAACAAACAAATTAATAAGAAAAATTAAAAGCGTCAGCACTGTATCTTACCTCACACATCTCGCTACTGCTCGGGAACACTGTCCAATTGATCCCTCTGTTCGCTCACGTACTATTTTAAGTGAATCCTTATTATAACATGTACACAAATTTTGGGCACTTGTATTCGACTTAAGTTAGTGTGCCACCGTATCTCGTATACTTACTACTCCCTCCGTCTAGGTGTAATAAGTCACGTTAGAAGGTGCAACGGGACCAAGGTGTGTGCGTGTGCGTGTGTGTGTGTGTGTGTGTGTTTTTAATAGCATGTGTGTGTTAGAGAGAGCGACAGATCGACCTACTCCTACAGAGAGATGTTGTGTAGTGTACGATTTTAGCTGCGAGAGTCGGTGCATCCTCTCGTTTCCGGGTGTGTCCGGTAGGGACATGCGGATAGCTGCCACGCCCGCTCCTGACCAGCCTGGCCCACCCAAAGCCCCTCCATCGCCCTCGGTGCCGCATTCATGCCCGGGCAGAGCGGACGCGACCTCTCACTGGCGCAAGAGTGATGGTTGCTTCGTCCATCCAACTTACTGCTGGGTCTATGTAATTTGATGGCTCATTGGTCTTTATTACTGAGGTGGTAGGACTGCTGGATGTCCCACGCTTTCGGCGAAAGGAGATACTACTACTAGATTACAATTTTCTCCATTCTTACAGCGGAGGCGTGCGAGAGCAGTGAAAACACGCAGGCTCAGTGATTACATGGCCCACCTCACACTATCACCGTGCGACACCTAACTCTTTACATCGTAGTCCCTCTGTTCCTAAATATTACTAGATGAGTCCCCGCGCGTTGCCGCGGAACAGCGGTATATCTCTCTGCGCAAAATTATCGATTTCATAGAACTAAAAAAACTCTATAACCGCATGACAAATGTGGTAGCCAAACTAAATAAACTCCCATCATCATTTAGATCATCCCACGTAAGGAAAAAAGATCAGCCAACTCCTACTGCATAATGGGATTATATTTTTCTTTTTGACATGTTAATGGGACTTAAAAGCTCACTTACATGCATGCTACCGGTGGATGCTTACATGCAGACATGTTGATGTGATTTAAAACCCACTCACATGCATGTGCCATGGTATTTCTGCATGCTTGCATGTGGCTTAGTGTGGAGCCTCTCAACGTCTAGATCGGACGGCTATTATGGACTGATTTACTTCATCTAACGGCTACATCAATTTTGATGATGTGGCTCAAGGAGAGGATAGAGAATTCCTAGTAGTGGGGGCTAGCTATTACTAGTAGATAAGTCTTTGTAGAGATTCCACTACATACGGAACAAAATGAATGAATCTACACTTAAAATACATCTATATACATCCGCATGTGGTTCATGGTGAAATCTCTACAAAGACTTATATTTAGGAACGGAGGAAGTACTAGTATAGTACGTACTGTAATTTATGAGCGAGATAAATTTGTACAATGCTATGAAGCTTCCAGCTTCTGTTACATGTATCTTGCGTCCAAGGTTGCCCATTGCAACATTTCATCAAATACAAAGGAGACTAACATGCATGCTATTGCATCTCAATGATTGACAGATCATAGCAAATATGTACTCCCTCCATTCCAAAATAAGTGTCTCAACTTTGTGCAAACTTTAGTACAAAGATGTACTACTACTAAAGTTGACACTTATTTTGAAACAGAGGCAGCTAAAGAAAAAAATGATCCATGCAGTCCCTAGCCCTTGAACCGTGAACCCTGACCAGCCTTCAATTTGCTGGCAACGTTCGAGCTTCCTAATAAATGAAGTTTGCAACCTTTTGACCATCGGATCATTTTGTGCAGTTTCACCAAAATCGAGATGAGCATCCCTGTGGCAAAGAAATTGAAGAAGCGTGATTAGAATAAGATTACTGGGACTAGTTGATGAGACATAAACTCATCACAAATACAGTACGTAGAAGCCAGTAGAGGTATGTGCGGGGCAAAGAAGTAGAGAAATATCCACAGGGAGTGATGTGGGCAGCTGGAGCAGTGGTGCAAGCCGGCTGTAAAGGGAGTTGTACCTGAGGGACGTAGCTCAACCTTGAGGAGGGCGGCGGGAGGCGGCAACTGCCCACATCACGGAAGTGAGCAAGGGACGAAGGCAACCTCACCGGCTTTGTGAGAGAGAACGGCGGGGACCCCTGATCGGGACGTGCCGACAGTGGGTTTTCGCCGTCGGCGACGGCCACCGCATCTACACTAAGCATCCACCCCTTCCCCAAGCGGACGTGATCCGCCGGGAAGTTAGAGATGTGGCCACAGTCGTTTTGTGCGAGAGAGTGTGAAGAGAGCAACCCCAGCAAGCAACCGTGTAGGCTGGCCCGTCCTGACTATGTATATAGTGGAGCGGTTTCCTTTTCTCTCCATATGAACCTATCATATTGCGTACGTGCCACTGAAGAAAAAAAAACTTTATTTATAAATGACGCGGCACCTACTACTCATTCTCCTATAACCTTGCACTTGGCATCTCCAAAATATTAACCTTGCGATTGGCTCTTCGCCTCTTCGGGAAGTCGAGCAATAATGGTAGTGCAGTATATATCGTTCTGGCTATATGAGACCGAATGAATTGTTGCACGTCCACCACATGGGCGAGGGTCGAGGGGCGAGAGAGAGTGCTACATACGGAGAAAAATGAGTGAATCTACACTCTAAAATATGTCTATATACATCAGTGTTTGGAGTATGTACTAGTAGTTCATATTGAAATCTACTAAAGGACATATATATTCCAAACAATATGATATAATCTATATAACCAAGGTAGTAGGGACGAGGAGTAAACGGAGGGAGTAGTAAATTTTTCTCCTCGTCCTACGAGCCACCGCGCGCATGGGCGAGGGAGCGGGCATAAGGCGGAGCAAGCTTCACCTCATCATGCGAGCCACCGCGCCCGTGGATGGGGGAGACAGCGTACTAAGCAAGCTTCTCCTCGTTCTGCGAGTTGACGGGACACATCAAAAGTACTCCAGTGTATAGAGCCTTGCCTCTAAGGTAGGCCCCACATGGTTTTCCTCTTTTTTTAACATAACACGTCAAGTCGCAATTTGTTTGTTCACCCGTGGTAGACGATCCTCCCTCCACCAAGTGGACAGCCGGTACACGTGCCAAATTACCACGTGTGCTGCCTTTTTCGTACAGAAATGAGCTCCACCGTGTACCCGCGCGGGTGTGGTTGGGAAAGAGATGGGAGTACGTGCGCTGTGCATGCACCTCTTCTCTTCGTGCACGTCCCCCACTTACGTGGGTGTGTGTGAGAGATACAAACCGCGTTCGTGAGTTTTTTTGTTTTGGGATGGGGGTGGGGTGGGGGTTGATTTCGTGAATTATTTGTGGGAATATGTGTCGATGACATCTCAAACAAAATTTTGCATGCAATGTGTGTGAAATGGAGGCCTATCCATATCATACATAGAGGGTCGGGCAATCCACGAGAAGAGAGGGAGCGGTCATAGCTATCGATAGTGTCGAAGAGAGGATCAAGTGGGTGGGTGCGAGATCGATGAAGAGAGCCATCGAAATTGTGTGTGTGTGCAAGTCAAAGATATAAGGCGACTGGCCTACCAGAA
>NC_057814.1:285441479-285500108 GCF_018294505.1 Triticum aestivum | reverse complement strand
CAGAAAGTTAGAGGGCACATGTCAAGTTTGTGTGTGGCAGGGAGACATGACTAGAGCGCTCGATGTATCGGTGTGTGTGGGGGGGAGGGGGTGGGGGGAGGGGTAGGCAGAGGCCTAACTATAGAGGTAGAACGACTCGTATATGTGTTGAGAAGGAGAGACCCAACTATGTCTTGAGGGAGATCGGTCGACATCCATACATAACTGAAGGACGGGAAATATGATGGGACAGAGAGAGAGAGAGGAGAGAGAGAGGGAGGGAGAGGGAGGGAGAGGGGTAGAGTGTTGGATGGGTGATGGAGTTGCTTCTCGAAGATGGTGGGAGAGGCCTACTAGACAAACTGAGGGTGGAACTGCAATGTTATCAATAAGAGTGGGGATGTGTTTCTGTGTGTGCCTGTGCGTGATAGATCTGTCGGGACGCATCCATGGATGATGAAGGGGAACCATGTGTTTGGTAAGCAAACCTAACTAGATCGATAGATCAATTGTTGTTTGTCGGAGGAAGGGAGAGACACAACTAATGAGATAGATCGATTGACGTGTGGGTAAAAACGAGTTATAAGGACCTAGCTAGCTATATGTATAGCGAGAGACCGGTCGGTGTACGTCCATTTGTTAGAGGCAAATAAGGCCCAACGAGATGGATAGACAGACAGAATGGAGCTAGGAGGTGGTGCGAGAGGCCCAACTACTAGCTAGATAGGGGGAGGAGTATGCGGTTGTGAGATCGATGAAAAGAGGGGCGAGAGTTTACCCGTGTGTCTGACCATATGAGAGACATGAGACAAGGACACATAAAGGAGGAGATTGAAGGTGTGTGTGTGTATGTTGTAGGCAGGCATCGCTGGAGAGGTTTATCGATCGGTGTGTGTCGGAAAGGAGTTGTGGAGACTCTGGGAGAACGACCTAAAGAAAAAAATGAATGTGCCCGATGGATAGAATGCCGAGGGAGGGGGAGGGCGAGGAGGGCGTGTGCATGCATGAGAGAAAGTTAGTGGTAGCTACAAAGGTTAGAGGATTATGTGGGTGTAAGAGACTAACAAAGATCATAATTTTATATGAAAGCGGATTCATATATTTGAATAGGAGATCATAGTGTTTTAAACATTGCATGCATGAATATAGCAGTGATACACGTGTTGTGCACATGTTATACCATAATGTGATAATGCATGGCGTTTGCAACTCACAGTTAAATGCCGAACAATCTAAACCATACTATACATCAAACAATCTCACATTTTATTTTGAATTTGTGATAATGTGTGGCGTTTGCAGCTTACAACTAAATATCGAACAATCTAAACAATACTATATATCAAACATTCTCACATTTTATTTGAATTTGTGGTAATGTGTGGTGTTTGCAACTCACATCTAAATACTTGTAGGCGTAGGGGGCGGGGCACCATACATAATGTGATAAACACATTATACATATGAGACATGGTTTAGATTATGAAGATCTAGCTAGAGCTAGAAATGTAATGTGATTTGAAATCAAAATAAAGTGGATTCAAAAAATCTAGTTCGAGTTCATATAGTACACATAGTTCATATGTAACTCGAGACTAATCATGTGGGGTGCTGTGAAGATAATACACAAACGATGGTTTAACTTGACAATAATGATGATTGTAGGTCTTATTAAAATGGAGAAACGAATTCAAATGCTTTGACTTCACAACAATCATTACTGTAGATCTTATTCAAATAGAGAAACGAATTCAAATTTAGTTCATATTGAAGCGGTAGTATATACGTTTGGAATGCACTAAAACGTTCATTTGAGTAGTAGGTTGCATGCATTATACACGTAGCGAAATATTTTAATTGAACATAACATGAATTCAAAGTTTTGAATGACATTGGTAGTGCGCATAGATTTGGTACAGTACACGTTAGGCTTGTCCGGAAATTTCAACCCGCGCCTTGTTAGCCCGAAATATTTAAGATATATCTTTGTCTCGTTGTGCTCCGACAACTCCCTCCATCTCAACCCGCGCCTTGCTATTCCGAAATTACAACGCGCGCGAAAACTCCCACCTCCTGTGAAATCCCCACACGCGAAATGCCCGTGGTACCCCTGAACCGAAAGAACCGCCTCAAATCGGTGGGGGTACTTTCGTAACTTACCCCACATTTCGGACAAGCGCGTCTCTAAGCCATGGTTCCCCACTGCCATCCCATCCGCCCACCCATTCGTACACCGAGGCCGTGAAAACCCGCGACGAAACCCCACACCCTGCTCCGTCCGCCACCCAGCCGGAGCCTCTTCCCCGACGACGTCGTCCACAGCAACACCTCGACGTCCCTCATCCACCGTACAGGATGAGGATCCGTCGTCGATCTCATCGTCCCGCCGGTTCAGCCACCCCGTCCTCCACCTCCAAGGAGCTGCCCCGATGTTCCCCTCGTCTTTCGCGCCACCTCCATTCCCACACCGCCGTCTTCACCTGCACCACCGGAAGAGCATCATCATCACCGTTTCCTCGGATGAAGCTGCGGCCTAATCGGCGCCACCAAAGATGTTGTACACTAATCGCCGCATTTTCTTCTTGATTCGATCTCACGGTGCTGCCGGTGGTCGGTCCCGAGCCGACACAGCGCGAATCCATCCACGGCGGCGTCGCCGGCCACTTCCTCCACGGTGTCGCTCCCTCGGCGGCGACGTCCACATCAGTAGGAGCTGCTGCTACTTTAGCTCTCGCTCGCGCTGCTGCTCTGCTCTTGCTCTCGGTCCCCTGCCTGGTCTGCTCTTGCTATTGCTCTTGCTCGCGCTGCTGCTCTCGCTCTTGCTCTTGCTTGCGATGCTGCTCCGATTTAGCTACACTTCAGTTGACTGAATCGACTTTTGGGTCATTCGATTTTCAGGGGGTGGGGGCTCGCCGGGGTGAAGGAAGAACCAGCCGCAGCGGGGAGGGGGGCTCGCCGGAGAGGTACCCCACTATCTATCTTAGGGTTCAGGATGGGGGCGGTGGTCGCCGGCGATGGCGGGGCATTGGCGGGGCGGTGGCTTGGGGATCGCCGGAGAAAAAGCTCGGCATTGGGGGCCTAGAGAGATGGCCGGGGCGGCGGTGGACCGGCGGTGGGGAGTGTTTTCGGGGAGGGCGGGCCGGCGCACCGCCGGCCGCGGGCGGCGGGGGGCTGCTGTTTGGCCGGTCGTAGCTGGCGGCTCAGGGGGTGGAGGTTGAAGATGAACCGCAGGCCCTTGATTTCATATCCAACGGGTGCAAAATCGACTGACCAGAGATGAAAAAGTCAGTCGACCGACGTGTAGCCTCACCTTGCTAGTGCGTTCAGTTTCGACAGCAAAATTCAGTTTCGACAGTTAAGTTCAGTTTCGATAGTTAAGTTCAGTTTCAACAGTTAAGTTCAGTTTCGACAGTTAAGTTCAGAGATGAGCGGCTGATGTATTTTACATCTAGCACTTTGTGGTTATGTATTTTACGTCATGTATTGGAGATGCTATTAGAATTCCACTCAGGTTAACGTTGTTCGTTGTCTCTCTTGTCCTGCTTCAGCCTCGGCGTCGTACAACTCACCGGAGCTGCTCCAACGACGAAACCCTCCATCACAGCGGAGCAGTACCTCGGGCTCCATCTCCAGACGCCTAAGATCTTCTTCCCCTCCTCCAACAGGAAAGTCAGCCGAAGCATCCTCACCGGCCAACCCAATCACGCTGAGATCGACATGGCTTCGCCAAAGAGGTTGTACACTTGTTGCATCTCTTTTTTACTCTACATGTTATATGTATTGTCCACTGAGCACACGGATTTGTTCCTTTAGTGTCTCCTTGAAAGAAAAAACGTAGGAATTTTAATTTTCACTTGTCCTCCTTTTCAAATTCTTATTCATGAAGCACAAGACTAAGAGATAGTATCATAATAGCATTATAACCGTACATTTTCTTGTGGTTTGACTTAATCTCACCATGCTTCTTTGCATCCTGTGATCTTCCAATTGTTGTGAATCAAACACCCAGATTGGCAGAAATCCTGTGTTTTTAAATTCTCTGTTTTGCACGTGCATTCCTATCCTATTCCTGTCTATTTCCTATCCCTGCATTGTTGGAATCCTCCAATTCAAACGAGCCCTTACAGAATTACTTCTCTTACAGATAGTTGTCAAAGAAAACCTTGCGTGGTTTGTCCCACTCCTGTTGCGCCGTCGTCCACCCCACCTCAGCTGCTCCAACGATAGAAGGGTCCAACACAGCAGGGATCCGGCCTCCAGACTGTCTTTCGCCGCATCAGATCTTCTTCCCCGCCGCTGGCAGCCATGAAAACTGCATTACCATCATCAACCGAGCAGATGACCTCGAGGACTACACGGGTCCGCAAGAGAGGTCGCACTCTTTCGTGTCTGCTTACCTTATGCATCGCTTAATATTACATGCTACTTTATCATCCTGTTCACCGATTAGACTCTGAGTCAGCTCCAAACTAATGGTCAAACTTGAGTTTTTAAATGGTTGTGGGGTACATATCGGGGCCGCTATCAATAGTATCAATCTACTATCTGGTTAATCTCCGGTGTCTACTATGAGTTTCATGTTGGGTGGGAAACAAACAGTAAAGAAGCCATTATCTGTATTTTTTAACTGAAGCCATTATCTGCCTGCTATTATTGGTTTTGGGTCTATCCACAGGTTGCTACCATCACTCTGGATTTCTGCATGCACTCCTTACATAATCTCACTATGTTTTATTCCTATGCATGACAGTTATTGTAAACAATGGAACTGAACATGTAGAGCAAAAGAGACGAGCCTTGCGTGGCGCAAAGGCAGCCCCCCCTCCACGCATTTCGGATTGTAATCGAGAGGAAGATATCTATTCTGAGGGGGATTCAGAAGGAGAAGACAACTCCTATTTACCCCCTGAGGTCTTCGCTCTAACTTGGCATGCTGATGTTGGTTATATCATGCATATGGTGTCTTGCATTCCTTTCTTTATACATCAGATATGTCATCTGCTTAGTTTAGACATCCTTTGTGCGAATGCCATCTGTTTAGTTTATTCATCGTTTATGTGAATTATGCAATGCCATCTTGTTTAGCCAGGCATCATATATGTGAATTTTGCAATGCCATCCTGCTTAGCCAGTCATCTTATATGTCGGAGTAAATGGCCACGGGTAGCCTAACTGACTCCCCCTGGCTCTTCAAAAAATTATCAGGCCATTCGAGCCTTCAAGCATCCAGAGCATAGGGGCGCCTTCCCCGGCCTACTATCCCCAGGGCCGACTACCAGAAGGCGACCCGGCCTCAGAAACCTTCCCAAAGAAAGCTACGAGATGGCCGACTCCAGGAAGCCGGCCCCAAGAGGACCGACTCCCAGAAGCTGGCCATGAAGGAAGCCGACTCCCAGAAGCCGGCCTAGACTGCACCCACCAAGACTGCATCCACATAACGGTGATAAGACGGGGCGTGGACGCAGTACAGCCCACTACCCCCGAATCCCGGAACAGGCATGGCCACAGAGCGCCGTACGGGTCAGCCATCTCCCGTCCGGCGCGGCACTGTAGCCATGTTGACCTCGATGTCACCCACCCGCGGGCGGCGGGCCCCTTTAGCCAGAGAGACGCTCGAAGGCGGCCCGGCCTCCTCTAGTCGGCCGGGGGCGTGGCCGGCTCCCAATAGCCGGCTACCTCCCTCCCTCGAAACATGTGCCTCATTAAGGAGACAAGACGGGGTGAGGCTACAGTGAGAGCCTGCAAGGCGACGGCACTGTAGCCATGCTCACCTCGACAAAGCCCTCGTCATCAGAGGCGAGGCAACAGTAACCAGCCGCCGACAAGGCCCCCAAGTGGTGGGGCCGGCCTGTCGGCCAAGAGGCCGCCAGCCGGCGGGACCCACCAGTCGGCGGGCCCCAATGGCCGGCGGAGAAGCCAGCGAGCACAGACACTGACGGCTGGGACCCGCGCCCAGCTGGATTACCATTGTACCCCTGGGGGGTAGGCCTATATAAACCCCCCGGGACACCCATGCAAAGGGTGGATCTCGTAGAGTTTCACACACCACATAGAGAGAAAAGGAGAGCTAGCCTTGCCCTTCTTCTTCCCCTAGCCAAACAGCTCAAGGAGCACTTGTAGCTACTTGTATTGATCTAGTGATCATGCGGAGACCCCGCAGAGCAGGACAAGGGGTGTTATCTCCACGGAGAGCCCCGAACCTGGGTAAGATCCGCCGGCGTGCATGTCTTCGCCTTATCCCGTTTCCAGGCACCGGCGATGTCTTACTCGCTCCCACAATGATAAGCCACCCGTTGGCATATGTCGCACCTACCACCCGACATTTGGCGCCCACCATGGGGCCAGGTGCACCGTCGTCCGGAGACCTGTTCTGGACGGGAACCCTTTTCCTCCCCCGTGAGCGTAGCCAGCCTGCTCCGCCCGATGGCGCTTGCCCTGACGCACTGCAAGGCGTCGACGACGCCTGCGCGGCGAGCTGCCTCGCCGACCTTCTTGGCGAGACTCGCATCTCTGACGAGCCCGCGTCCGACGTGGGCACAGGGTACCCCGAGAGCCGCCTGGTCAGCCTCCTCGACCAGCTTCACGTCTCCAGCAAGCTTGCTGTGGACTTGGAGTCGGTCGGCTCCACCGACCCGATGCTTGTCGACTCCGACACGGCATCGCTTGACGCCTTCCCCACCGACGTGGTAATTTTCGACGACCCTCTCCCTCGAGCCGACAGTGGCAGCAGCGCTGTCACTGAGGTGCTGGTCATCAGCCACGGCGCCGACTCAGGCGAGAATGCCCACAACACCCTACAAGCGGCGATGCATGACTTGTCCGTCCCCATCCCGGCCGACGCCGACGCCGAGACTCTGGAGGCACGCCGCCTCGCCCTCATCACGGAGGGCCAGAAGATAGCCTCCATGAGACACCTCACTAAGGCTCACCAGCGTGAAGTCGACCGCGCCGCCTTTGGTACGCCGCCTCATGGCGGGCCGAGCCGAGCCGGCGTCGTCAAGAAGCGTGGCGCGGCCATCGCCAGCATGCTAGGGGTAGACCGCCCAGTCTACGCCACACCGCTCAAGAATCTGCGAGCCGCTCAGGTGGCCGCAGAAGAGCTGAATGGGCTGGGGGCTGATGAGCTCCCCTACATGACAAGGCACATCTAGCAGCTGATCGACGCGGCCGCAGAACGGCATGAAGCCGGCGCCCGTGCTGAGAGTCCTCCCCCACGCCGAGAACACGCCGCGACATCCCGGTCGCTGACTGCGAGCGGCGCCCGCGCAAGGAAAGACAAGGAGCCGGCTGCTAGCCGCAGCCGGACTCGAATCACCATCGAGCGCGACGCAGAAGGCCGTCCCCGAGCGGTGGAGCGCCAAGGCAATCCGCATCCTCCCCCGCCTCGTGGGGAGAGATATCCCACCCCGCCGCCTGTCACGCACCCGACTCTCGGTGGCCGACTAGGCCACCGCGAAGGAGTCGGCGAGAACGACGCCCGCCACCGGATCGACCGCCTAGCACGATCCTTGGCGCTAGAAGAAGAAGACGATGTCGGCCCGCCTTGCTTTGGCCCCCGCATCCGCGACGAGCCCTTCCCCAAAGGGTTCCCGCTCCCAAGAGACACGCCCAAGTACAATGGCTCCGTGAAGCTGAAAGATTGGGTGATCGACTACTCTACCGCTGTCAGCATAGCGAATGGCAACATGCGCGTAGCCGTGAAGTACGTCCCTCTCATGCTTCAAGGCATGGCACGCAGCTGGCTGAACAGCCTCAAGCCCTATAGCGTCAACAGCTGGCTGGACTTCACGGAAGTCTTCGTCCGCAACTTCACCAACTTCGTCCGCAACTTCACCCCCTCCCAAGCCCCGCCAGCTCTCCTTGTGCATCCAAGGGCCCAGCGAATTGACTCGCGACTACCTCACGCGGTGGGCCGAGCTCCGCAACTCCTGCGAGGGGGTGCACGAGGTTCAAGCCATAGAATACTTCACCGCCGGGTGTCGAGAGGGCACCCTCCTCAAGCACCGACTCCTCTGCGACGAGCCGGCTACCCTTGACGAGCTGCTGGTCATAGCAGACAAGTACGCCACGGCCGACTCCTCGATGAAGACCGAGCTCCGAGTGGACGCCTCTGGGAAGGTGCTCACTCCGGCTCCCAAGACGCCGGCTGGTGACTCCAACCGACGCCCCTACCAGAACGACCACAAGCGCAAAGCCCCTATGCCGCCTTCCACCAGTCGGCAGGCGGCCACTGTCGAAGACGAGCAGCCCGAAGAGCGGCCCGCTCCCAAGAAGAAGGGCGGCAGGCCGGCCTGGCAGCCGGCCTTCTCCTACGAGCAGACTCTCGATGCCCCTGCAAGTTCCACAGCGGCGTGAAGCCGTCCAATCACACGACCCGGAAGTGCCACTGGCTCACACGGATCTCCAAGGGCGAGGGGCTAGTGCCGCCTCTGCCTCCCGGCCCGCCGCCTCCAGCCCCCCAGCAGCCGGCTGCTCGCCCAGCAGTCGGAGCCATTCAGGATGAGTTCCCAGATGAGCACGCCGCCTACGTCGTCTTCACGAGCCAGGTTGAAGACAAGCGCAGCCGGCGCCAACAGCACCAAGAGGTCAACGCGGTTGCCTCCAGCAACCCCGAGTTCATGCATTGGTCTGAAAGGCCTATCAGCTGGAGCCGGGCCGATCACCCAGAGGTGATGTCGTCTCCTGGCTCCTACGCGTTGGTGTTGGACGTCACCCTCGCGACGGAGAGGCGAGCTGCCCGATTCTCCCGCGTGCTGATTGATGGTGGAAGCAGTATCAACATACTGTACCGTGACACCATGGAGAAGTTGAACCTCAAGGCGAAGCAGCTCATGCCAAGCCGGACCGTGTTCCATGGCATCGTACCCGGCCTGTCCTGTTCCCCAATCGGCAAGATCAAGATGGATGTTCTCTTCGGAGACAAGGATCACTTTCGCCGAGAAGCAATCTGGTTTGAGGTAGTGGACCTAGAGAGCCCTTACCATGCCTTACTTGGCCGACCTGCCCTGGCCAAGTTCATGGTTGTGCCCCACTACGCCTACCTCAAGATGAAGACGCTGAGCTCGAAGGGGATCATCACTGTAGCCGGCGACTACAAGAAGTCCATCGAGTGCGCTACAGCCAGCAGCCGACTGGCCGAGTCCCTCGTGGTTGCAGAAGAGAAGAAGATGCTGGAGCGAGTTGTGGCCATGGCCGGCAAGCAGCCGGCCCAGTCCCCCAACCCCAAGGAATATGATGCTCAGGGCTCCTTCCAGCCGGCCAAGGAGACCAAGAAGATACCTCTGGACCCAAAGAACCCAGAGAGGTTTGCTGTCATTGGTGCAAACCTGGACAGTAAATAGGAAGGCGAGCTCGTCGACTTCCTCTATGAGAATCGAGACATCTTTGCATGGTCCCCAAAGGACATGCCGGGTGTTTCGAAGGACTTCGCCGAGCACAAGTTGCACGTCCGAGCGGACGCGAAACCAGTCAAGTAGCCTCTCCGCCGACTGTCGGAGGAGAAGAGAAGAATCATAGGAGAAGAGATAGCCCGGCTCCTGGCTGCCGGCTTCATTATGGAAGTGTTTTTCCCAGAGTGGCTTGCCAACCCGGTCTTGGTGTTGAAGAAGAACAACAAATGGCGTATGTGTATAGACTACACTAGCCTCAACAAAGCCTGCCCCAAGGATCCGTTTGCCCTACCACGGATTGATCAAGTGATAGACTCCACAGCCGGATGCGAGCTATTGAGTTTCTTGGATGCCTACTCAGGATACCACCAGATCAAGTTGGACCCAGCTGACCGCCTGAAGACCGCCTTCATCACACCATTCGGAGCTTTCTGTTACCTGACTATGACATTCGGCTTGAGGAATGCCGGTGCCACTTTTCAGCGTTGCATGCAGAAATGCCTCCTCAAGCAACTCAGCAGAAATGCCCACGTCTACGTAGACGATATTGTGGTGAAGACGGAGAAGCGCGGCACCCTGCTGGAAGACCTCAAAGAAACATTTGCCAACTTGCGCCGATTCCAGATCAAGCTCAACCCCGAGAAATGCGTGTTCGGAGTACCAGCCGGCCAGCTTCTAGGCTTTCTGGTCTCCGAACGCGGCATTGAGTGCAACCCTATGAAGATCAAGGCCATTGAGAGAATGGAGATTCCCACCAAGTTGCGAGACGTTCAGAAGTTCACCGGGTGCCTGGCTTCCCTAAACCGCTTCATCATCCGGCTAGGAGAGAAGGCTCTCCCCCTGTACCGACTCATGAAGAAATCCACTCACTTCGAGTGGAACGACCAAGCAGACCAAGCCTTCCATGAGTTGAAGAAGATGCTGACCACTCCACCTGTCCTGGTGGCGCCGACTGAGAAGGAGCCCATGCTCCTCTACATTGCCGCGACTAGCCGAGTGGTCAGTACAGTCATCGTGGTCCAGCACCCAGAAGAAGGCCGAGCCCAATTAGTCCAGAGGCCGGTATATTATTTAAGCGAAGTACTGTCCACCTCAAAGCAAAACTACCCGCACCACCAGAAGATGTGCTATGGAGTGTACTTCGCCGCCAAGAAGCTGAAGCCCTACTTTCAAGAGCATACCATCACGGTCGTATGCACCGCCCCGCTTGCCTAGATCATAGGCAGCCGGGATGCATCCGGCCGGGTGGCCAAGTGGGCCATTGCGCTGGCTCCTTACACAATCTTCTACCAGCCCCGCACCGCCATCAAGTCCCAAGCATTGGCCGACTTCCTTGTCGACTAGGCCGAGACCCAGTACCTACCGCCGGCTCCCGACTCCACTCATTGGCGGATGCACTTCGATGGGTCCAAGATGCGCACCGGCTTGGGAGCGGCATCGTCCTCACCTCTCCCAAAGGCGACAAGCTCAGATACACGCTGCAAATCCATTTTGCCGCCTCCAATAATGTGGCTGAGTACGAGGCACTCATACACGGGCTCCGGCTAGCCAAAGAGCTCGGCATACGCCGGATCCTGTGTTATGGAGACTCAGACTTGTGGTCCAGCAGTCATCTGGCGACTGGGACGCCAAGGATGCAAACATGGCGAGCTATCGATTCCTCGTCCAGCAGATCAGTGGATACTTTGAAGGGTGCGAGTTCCTCCACGTGCCACGGGCCGACAACGACCAAGTAGATGCCCTGGCACGGATCGGCTCCACCCGACAGGCTATACCAACCGGTGTCTCTCTCCAGCGCCTCCTAAACCGTCTATCAAGCCGTCTCCAGAATCGGACTCTATCTTCGTACCGCCTGCCCCTGATGCAGTCGGATCCAACTGGAGGAACCCAGCAGACGGCTCGGGGACTTCGACAAGCGGCCCGGGGACTGCCGTAGTCGCACCCGGCTCAGGGACTTCAGAACCCGGCCCGGGGACTGCAGCAGTCGGCCCGGGGACTGCAGCGACACAAGAGGCGGTGGCCGACTCCAACTCTCCACCAACCAACCCACCCACCCGGGTCACAGTGGCCGTACTGACAACAGAAGAAGTCACAGCTCCATCATGGGCCCAGCCCCTCCTCAACTTCCTAGTCAACAGAGAGCTGCCGACTGATGAGATCTCGGCAAGACTAGTGCAACGCCGGGCCGGCGCATACGCAATAATAAACAGAGAACTTGTCAAGCGTAGCGTCACTGGAGTCTTCCAGCGCTGCGTCGAGCCAGAGAAGGGCATAGCAATCCTCAAAGATATCCACCAAGGCGAATGCAGCCACCACGCAGCCTCAAGATCACTTGTTGCCAAAGCTTTCCACCATGGTTTCTTCTGGCCGACTGCTTTGGAAGATGCCAAGGAATTAGTCAAATGCTGCAAAGGATGCCAAGTCTTCAGTTCCAAGCAACACCTGTCGGCTTCTGCACTCAAGACCATCCCCCTCACCTGGCCCTTTGCCGTTTGGGGGCTGGACATGGTGGGCCCATTCAAGACAGCCCGCAGCGGCATGACACATCTGCTTGTCGCCGTGGACAAATTTACCAAGTGGATTGAAGCGAAGCCGATCAAGAAGCTGAACGGGCCAACTGTCGTAACATTCATCGCAGACATCACTACTCGGTATGGTGTACCACACAGCATCATCACCGACAACAGCACAAATTTTGCGAAGGGAGCACTGGCACGTTTCTGCGCGACACAGGGCATCCGACTGGACTTAGCGTCCGTTGCCCACCCGCAGTCAAACGGCCAGGTCGAGCGAGCAAACGGCCTCATCCTCTCCGGCATCAAGCCCCGACTGGTCGTACCACTGGAGCGTTCGGCCGGCTGCTGGCTCGATGAGCTGCCGGCTGTCCTCTGGAGTTTGCGTACTACCCCAAACAAGTCAACCGGCTTCACTCCGTTCTTCCTTGTATATGGTGCCGAGGCTGTCATCCCAACTGACATCGAGTTCGACTCACCTCGGGTCACCATGTACACGGAGGAGGAAGCCAAGGAAGCACGAGAAGAACGGCGTCGACCTGCTGGAAGAAGGCCGGCTATTAGCACTTAGCCGGTCCGCCATCTACCACCAGGGTTCGCACCGTTACCACAACCGGAAGGTCAAGCCAAGATCCTTCCAAGAGGGCGATCTTGTGCTCCGGCTGATCCAGCGAACAGCCGGCCAGCACAAGCTCTCGGCCCCTTGGGAAGGCCCTTTCGTCGTCAGCAAGGCACTAGGCAACGACTCCTACTACCTAATCGACGCACAGAAGCCAAGAGCATGCAAGAGGGATGATTCCGGCAAGGAGTCGGAACGACCATGGAACGCCAACCTCCTGAGAAGATTTTACAGTTAAAAGCAGTATGTATCATGCTACCTTTTTGTATTAAGTACGAAACAACGGGCCCCCTGAGGCGCACTCGGGGACTGCCCTCCTTTATCTATGAATGACAAGTGTCATACCCATGAATGTATTATTACATTTGATTTTCTATCTGGCACCGAGTTCGACTAGTCGGCCCGGGGACTGGCCGCCTTAAGTTATATCAAAAGTTCTACCTGAAGTCAGACAAGTAGTGTGCCAGCACCCGAGCCCTCTCTTGTTGTAAGTCGCAGCTCGAAGAACCGACTGTCCGACTGGCAAGAGCCAAAGGCAGAAAGGAAGCCCACACAAAAAACGGCTAAGGACTAACGAACTTATATAACGCAAGCCGGCCTCCAACCACGCCTACCGGCTGTCAAAACAGCCGGCTGGCCGGCCTCCTAGTCACTTCGCTACAATCCAACAAACCTAGAGTACTTGCCCTCCCAACTGGCCAAGCACTTCTCCAGCCACAGACTGCAGAGCAGCTGTCCGGCTGGGAAGGCGACAACCAAGGGAGGGTGGCAAAGGAAACAGCCGAAGGATGAAAAGCAAAGAACAAGGGAAAGCCAAATGCATGCATGATTATATTTACACATAAGGCCCTCAACAGGCCGGTAGTCAATATAGTTCGAATACACCCCCAGTGGGTGGAACTGTGCAAACTTAACAAAATACTATTCCAAGAGTAATAAAACAGGAAAGTAGAGGCAGCAGATTAGACTAAGAGCGCAGCAGGGGAGTCAGGCTGGTCGGTGGAGACGGCGGCGCCGGCGGGAGGAGTGGCCGGCTGGCGAGTCTCGGCTTGATCATCGCCGGCTGCAGGCGGTGCGCTCGCACGTGCCTTATTGCTGGAGGCACGGGCAAGCTAAGGCTGACCGGCCGCTCCACCATCTGGCGCAGCGTCTTCACCTTCCTCCTCCTCCTCCTCGCCCTCGTTGCTAGAGTCGATCTCCTCCGCCGAATCCTCGCCATCTGTCGGGTTCAGCCCGAACCACTCCTCCGGCTGGGCAACGCCGTTGTCGTCCACCTCAGGAGCAAAGGCGCTGGTGTCGGTGTAGTCGGCGATCGCCGAGGCTCGCTGGATGATAGCCGGCCGCACCGGCTCCAGCTCCGTGTCGGCCTCCTGCCGCCAGGTGGCCAGCTGGTCCAAACTTAGCTCGGGATACCAGGCCTTGACGAACTCCAGCGCCCGTCTGGCGCCTGACCGACCGCAGAAGCCTTCCAGGCCTCGAAGCGGCCGGCTGCCACCTCCAGCCAGTCGGCAGTCTAACTGGGAGTGCAGGGAATCACCTCACCGGGCCAGAGAGCAGCCAACACCTGCGCCCCAACACGCTGAAGCCGGCGGAGCATGCGGTGAGCCGGCTGGAGACGGGCTTGAATCGCCAAGAGCTGTTCCTCCAGCGACCGGCGAGCGTTCGGCGCGATCTTGGCGCCAGCCTGCCTTTGCGCCTCGCGGTGAGCCTCGACGACCTGGTTGGCGGCAGTAGAGTAGCAAGGGAAGTACTCTGCGCAAGAAAGAAAGAGAAAGAAGAGAAAAATACCAAGTCAGAAAACGAACCACGCGGCAAGCGGCAAGCAAGGGACGAAGAAGAGGGCGGCCTACCGTCAACCAAGTCTTCAATCTGGCCGTAGCCGTTGATCAACGACTGCCTCGCCTCGGCCCATCTCGTCGCCTCCGTCTCATATTCGGCTTGGAGGGCGGCCTCGCTGTCCTGCACCGCCTTCAGGGCCGCCTTGTGGCTCTCCTCCTGGTTGGCTAGCTTCTTGGCCAGGCGGTCACGCTCCTAGGCCAAGGCATCAAACTCGGCTTCCTTAGCGCGGAGGGCGGCCTGAGTCCCACCCAGCTCCTCCCTCTGTTTGGCGTTGGCCGCTGCAGGCATGGCAGAGAAGAAAGAAGCAATAAGGAAGAAGTCATCAAGAAATATCCGACCCGACTGCTCAGCAGTCGGCCCGAATCTCGGGGACTACACCCAGTGGGTGCGCTGACGCGCCCCCACGTGAGATAAAAGATGAAGCACTTACCCCGTCTCTCAGATAGATCAGCATTCTTCTGGGTCAGCTCCTGAGCCTGGGAGTTGAAGGCAGCTGCACGGAGGTTGTGGTAGTCCTGCAAGTCAGGCAGAGGAGCGAATGAGAACAAGGTAGCAAACAAAGCCCGCTAAGAAGTTCCAAGCCGCCTGCTCAGCAGCCGACACGGAACTCGGGGACTACACCCAGTGGGTGCGCTGACGCACCCCCATGGAAGAAACCAAGATCAAAAAGCAAAAACGGGAAGACTTACCCGAATGGCCACTCGCGTCGCGAGGAACTCGTCATTGTATTGCCTCAGCGCCGCGGCCTGGGACTGAAGCCGGTTCCGGACTTCTTGCGCCGCCACATTCACCACGGCCGTCCCTCCACCTGGCGTCCAACCCGAGCTGGCGCTAGCCACCTCCACGTCCTGGGCCGACGAGCCGGAGCCTGCGGCCATCTGCGGGTCCAAAGTGGCCTTCCCCGCGCCCTGGCGCGATGGCGACTGGACCAGCAGGTCCGTCCTCGCAGCCGGCTCGCCCCCAGCCGATTGTGCAGGCGGCACGTTAGGCCGGCTGCCTTGGGCCGCCCCAGTCGGCGAGGACGGTGCCGCCTCCCTCTCCGGGACGACGACGTCGTCCTCCCTCTCCAACCCCGGCAGGTCGCCGGCGGCTTCCTCCGGCGGGGGCTCCGGGACCTCGGGCGCCGCGACACGCAGAGGGGTGACAAGCAAGGCCCCCTCCGCTGTTGTTGCAGCCGCAGCCTCCGCCTGGGCCTTGGCCGCCGCGTCGGCACGTGCCTTCGCTGACTCCTCCTCCTCCTGTGCCGCCTTGGCAGCAGCCGCCCTCAGCTCCTCCGCCTCCCGCTCCTCCCGCGCATTTCGCTCCGTCGCCGCCTGAAGCTCGGGGCGGGGGTCCACACAGCGGGTGCTCCCGGATCCTCCCGGCGATCCAACCACGGAGACGGCAGCAACCCGCTCAACAGAAAGCGGAGCCCTGATTTTTGAGAAAGGACAAGGATTCAGAAATCAACAAAAAAAAGAAGAAAGAATATGCAAAAGAATATACACTTACGCTGACACCGTCTGCGGCTGCTTCACCACCTTGCGAAAGCCGGCCGCCTTCACGGCCGCCTCATCCCGCCTGGTCGCCGCCGCCCCGCCCTTGGGCTTCTTCGGCTGACTGCCGAACAAGCCCGACGCGGCCCGGCGCTTCTGCCCGCTGCCCCGAGCAGGCGGCGCGGCGGAAGAACCCGCGCCATGGCCGGACGCCGGCTGGCGGTGTGGGACGATTTCCGGCTCGTCGTCATCCGGCCAGTCGTCGAAGCTGACTCCAAGCCCAGAGCCGCCTGCTTCGCCGCCGGCTTTGCCGCCTCCCGCCTTGGTGTTGTCATCCATGGCGGCCGCCCCCAAGTTGTGATCCTCCAAGTCATGCTTCGCCCGGTCGGGAAGAAATCGGCGATCCGCCCCCAACTCGGCCGCAGGTCGAAGGAGAGGGCTCTGCCAAGACGTGCCGACTGGTCAGAGTCGGCCAAGAAAAACTCAGCGACAAAACTAAGAGAAGAAAGGATAAAGAGAGCATACCGTAGGCGGGGGATGAGCACGGGAGTATGGCTCCTTGCCAAACCGCCACTCTGCGGAGAGCTTGCAGTTCGCAAGATAATTCACCATATGAGCCACCTCGTCGTGCGGCATATCCTTGGTGCACATCCGACTCGGATCGAGTTGGCCGCTCATCTGACAGATCAAATGAGGGCGGCTTTGAAGCGGAAGCACCCGGCGCGCGACGAAGGCGGCCAGTAAGTTGGACCCAGTCAGGCCCTCCGACTGGATCATTACTCGGAGTCGGGCGACGGCCGCGGCTCCAGCCGGCGACAGCGTCACGGTCCGATAGGACCACTGGGGCCGCCTCCCAGCCGGCGGTCCGGCTACGTAAGCCCGCAGGTTGACGTAGTCGCCTTGCGGGGCGACGTTCCTCACGTAGAAGTATGACTTCTGCCAGCGCTTCACCGACTTGATCAGCGTGATGACGGGGAAGGGGTTGTCGGCTGCCGGCCTCCGAATCGTGATGAAGGCGCTGCTCTGAGCCGGCACCCCTGCATGCGGGTGCCGAGCTTGGTCTGGAAGAATTCCCCCAAAGCTCGAGGGTGGGGAGAACGCCAAGAAAGCCTTTGCACAGAGTGACGAAGGCGGACAGCAGCACCACCGTGTTCGGGGTGAGGTGGTGCGGCTGGAGTTGATAGAAGTCGAGGAAGGAGCGGAAGAAAGCGCTCGCCGGTAGGCCGAGGCTGCGCAGGAAGTGCGACCAGAAGATTACCCGCTCGCCTTCCTCCGGCGCCGGCGTGATCTCCTTCTCCGGCGCTAGACGGACCCGCACCTGGTCCTTGCCGGGCAACCGCCGCGTCTTGCGGAGGAAGTCGATGTGGTCCATATGGACGCTGGAGCCATCCCAGTCCCCGCCGTACTGCATGGTGGCGAGAAGCTAACGAGGAAGGGTGCAGCGGCAGAGAAAGCATGGCCCTGCAGCGGCAAAGCTGCGGGGCGGAGTGAAGATTGGTGGGACGGCGCGGCGGCAAGGCGCTGCTGCGAGGGAAAGCAGGAGGAAGAAGATGGCGGAGAGGAGAGGAGCGTGCGAGCGTCTACTGCTTCCCCTCCTCCCCCTACTTATAGCCTCGTGCGGCGAAGCCGAGGAGGCGAGGCGTGGGGAGGAACGTGGGATTAACTGCGCCCACTCCCCCACGTCCCGCGATTATTGCGCCCTAATGGCATGCGGAAACCGCCGCCGGAAGACGTGCGGACAGCTTTGGGCCACAGAGAATCCGCGCCTGGGCCTAGGCATAGGAGTGGTGGGCCCCCGGCCTGCGGCGACATCCTGTCGCGCGCATGGGTTGGCAGGCTTTTTTCAGCCGGAGGATGCCACGTGGTTCGCGGGCGGCGAGCGGCCGGCCCGCAACCCGGCGCACGCGCCAACAGACTCCCGCCTTCCGACTTTAGAAATTTCGCCAAGACGGCGTGCCCAACCAAAGCCGGGTCCCAACTGCTGGCTTGTCAAGATAAGAAGCTGACCGAGCTTCTCGACCTCCTCTCAGCCTCGAAGCCCAACCAGCTTCAGGGACCATTGTCGGAGTAAATGGCCACGGGTAGCCTAACCGACTCCCCCTGGCTCCTCAAAAAATTATCAGGCCATTCGAGCCTTCAAGCATCCAGAGCATAGGGCCGCCTTACCCCGGCCTACTATCCCCAGGGCCGACTACCAGAAGGCGACCCGGCCTCAGAAACCTTCCCAAAGAAAGCTACGAGATGGCCGACTCCAGGAAGCCGGCCCCAAGAGGACCGACTCCCAGAAGGCGGCCATGAAGAAAGCCGACTCCCAAGCCGGCCAAGAGTGCACCCACCAAGACTGCATCCACATAACGGTGATAAGACGGGGCATGGCCGCAGTACAGCCCACTACCCCCGAATCCCGGAACAGGCATGGCCACAGAGCGCCGTACGGGTCAGCCATCTCCCGTCCGGCGCGGCACTGTAGCCATGTTGACCTCGATGTCACCCACGACAGGCGCCGGTATGGCCCGCGGGCGGCAGGCCCCTTTAGCCAGAGAGACGCTCGAAGGCGGCCCGGCCTCCCCTAGTCGGCCGGGGGCATGGCCGGCTCCCAATAGCCGGCTACCTCCCTCCCTCGAAACATGCGCCTCATTAAGGAGACAAGACGGGGTGAGCCTACACTGAGAGCCCGCAAGGCGGCGGCACTTTAGCCACGCTTACCTCGACAAAGCCCTCGTCATCAGAGGCGAGGCAACAGTAACCAGCCGCCGACAAGGCCCCCAAGCTGTGGGGCCGGCCTGTCGGCCAAGAGGCCGGCACCCGGCGGGACCCACCAGTCGGCGGGCCCCAATGGCCGGCGGAGAAGCCGGCGAGCACAGACACTGACGGTTGGGACCCGCGCCCAGCCGGATTACCATTGTACCCCTGGGGGTAGGCCTATATAAACCCCTCGGGACAACCATGCAAAGGGTGGATCTCATAGAGTTTCACAAACCACATAGAGAGAAAAGGAGAGCTAGCCTTGCCCTTCTTCTTCCCCTAGCCAAACAGCTCAAGGAGCACTTGTAGCTACTTGTATTGATCTAGTGATGATGCGGAGACCCCGCAGAGTAGGACTAGGGGCGTTATCTCCACGGAGAGCCCCGAACCTGGGTAAGATCCGCCGGCGTGCATGTCTTCGCCTTATCCCGTTTCCAGGCACCGGCGATGTCTTACTGGCTCCCACAATGATAAGCCACCCGTTGGCATATGTCGCACCTACCACCCGATATTATATGTAAATTATATCAGGCCATCCTTTTTCGTTACATATTACATTTGTCAACAATGTTAGTACATTCAACTGCTCTTCGTGTGCATCAGCCATTTGACACAGTGATGGCAAATTCTGGAGTGAAAACAAGGTCTTCAGAGCAGACTATGCTATCTGACGAAGCGCATATCTCGCTGGTTACGGATAGCTCCTCAGAGGAGGATTCAGAGATAGATGACCAGTCCTATCCCCCCCCGAGGTGTATGCTCTAACTTGGCAGGGTTATGTTGCTCATATCGTGCGTACGGTGTCTCGCATTGCTATGTCATTTGATTAGTTTAGACATGCTTCGTGTGAATGCCACCTATTCAGTGTCTAATTACCATATATGTGAATTATGCATTGCCATCTTGTTGCAAGACATTATATATGTGAATTATATAATGCTATCTTGTTGCAAAGGCATTATATATGTGAATTATGCAATGCCATGCTGTTTAGCCAATCATCATGTATGTTAATTATATCATGCTATCATTTTTTTGTATTATGTGTTCCATTTGTCGACAACGTTTGTATATTCAACTACTCTTCCTGTGCATCAGCCATTTGAAGCGGTGATGGAAGTATCTGGAGTGAAAACAAGGTATTCAGAGCAGACAATCCTACCTGCTGAAGCAGACATCTTGCTGGTTACAGAGAGCTCCTCGGAGGAGGATCCAGAGACTGATGACCAGTCCTATTCCCCCCCTGAGGTCTATGCTCAAACTTGGCAGGGTTATATTACCCATGTCATGCATGTTGTCTTGCATTGCTTAGTTTTTACATCATATATGGATTGCCATCTGCTTACTTGCTTACTATATAAATCATATATTTGAATTATATCATGCCATCATGTTTACATAGTACATACACATCATCTATCTGAATTATGGCATGGCGACCCATTTAATAAAGACATCATATAGTTATATCATCTCATCATGTTTAGTGTTTACAGTCATCATATTTTGAATTATGGCATTCTATCCGTGTATGTATGTGAATTATGGCATGCCAAACTATTTAATAAACACATTATATAGTTATGTCATGTCATCCTATTTACATAGTCTCATATTTTGAACTATGTCTTTCCATCTTTTTTAGTTAGCCATCATAATGTGAAATTGTGTCATGCTATCCTGTTTAGTTAGCCATCATATATGTGAAATTGTGTCATGCTATCCTGTTTGGTTAGACAACATAAATATGAATTATTTCATGCCCTCTTTTATTCCCCACTATCCATTGCACCTGTTTATCATACAATGTCTATACTTTCAATTACTTTTCTTGTTTATCAGCCATTTGAATTGGAGAGCGTGATGGCAGTATCTAAGGGGGTAACAACACGGTCTTCAGAAAAGATAGTGCTACCAATTGATGCAGATAGAACCACGGTTGTACTTGCCCAAGGACCAGATCCACCACACATAACCCAGACTCTCGCAGATTGTACCCCTACCCAGTTGGACAGAGAACCAGCTACACCCCTTCTAACCCCAACCCCGGCAGATAGTACCCAGTTCCAGTTGACACAGCACCGTCTCCACCACAGAGCACCCAAACACGAGAAGTTAGTAAGGGAACTGCAGTGCCCAAAGCACGAGGACCACCACTCCGAATCCCAACTCAACGCTTAAAGGAGAAGAAGATTTGTTCTCAGGTCAGGTTTTGTAGCTATGGTTCATACTCCTTTGCTCTTGCATTACTGTATTTACTCATACCAACTATTTTCAAATTTGAAGGATGGAATTGAAACTCCAATGGCGCAACAGGTATGTTTTAAACCTGTTTCTTTAACTGGTTTGCTGTTGTAACCTGCTCTATGTTGATTTCAGTTTCAATTGAATAAATAGTTATGTTCTCATGTCATGCACATTACAAGTGTTGTTATTGCTCTATAGTTACCCACACTTATATTCTGTCTATTCTGCTTTGTCTTGAACAAATATTATTTGAACTGTGTCTCTATCTTGATTTGGCAACAAAAACTAGAATGATATAGACCATAAAGTGACCATGGTACATAGATATATGTTTTTTCATGCTGTTATCATGTCCACTTTACTATTGAACTCATTTACCAAAATGAGTTTCATATACAACATGGTAAACATGTGATGTGTCTGCTTGTTTCTCTTTTAGAATGCGGACAAAATATTGGAGAACAGTACCGCGGTATCCAATGGTAAAGGAAGTAATGCAGATAAGGTTCAAGATAGTGAGACATCCCTGTTGGTCTCCAAGAAAGCTGATAAAAACTATCTTGACAACAGTGAGGGAGCCTAAAAGTCATGTCTTGATGTAGTATTCGAGTTACTGGCCACTACTGCTGGCACAAGCTCTTCGAACTCGCTGCCTGAATCAGTTCGTCTTGTTGAGTCTCAACTTCAAGTTGAAAGACATCAATCGGATGTGCTGCGACAGGAAGCTGAAGGACTGAGGAAGTCCCTGCAGAATTCATATGTATATTTTCTCGTGCAACAGCAAGCGCTGGAGGATTTAAGCGCCAAACAAGAGAAAGTTAATAAGCTTGCTAAGCATCTTGCCAGCATTATGGGTACCCAGGATATTGTTTCTTGAGATCTTCTGAAGTGGTTTCAGTTCTGGATTTGTTTTGCTGCGGCGTTTATTTGCGCTGGTCGCCAACTTTGACAACCAGTGTATATGAGATGCTGCTTTGTTCCCTATATTTGCACTGGTGGCGAACTTTGATGCCCAGTGGATGTAATATGTGTAATAGCCGTGATAGCCTAGCGTTAGTTGCTTGTTTATTTATTTCCTTGTTGTCTTGTTTATTTGTTTGCTTGTAGTCATTGCAGTTCTTTTTCCGCGGTTAGCTAGTGGCTGCAATAACCTATTTTTTAAAACTAGGCCACAATAACCATGGGCTAATATTTACTGTAGTGACACTGGGCCTCCTACTGGCCGTAGAAACAGTGGGCCTTCTACGGGCTGTAGAAACAATGGGCCTTCTACGGGCCGTAGAAACAATGGGCCTTCTGCAGGCCGTATCATCAATGGGCCTTATACGGGTCGTATGATCGGTTGGCCAAACATGGGCCGAACAGACCGCATTATGGCCGTAAACGGGCTAGAGTTGGAATCGTCCGTTCATGGGCCGACCATAACGGGCCATCGTTAATAGGCCGTATTTGGTGATGCTATGAAAATGGCCCAACAAACTAACGGTCCACAAACGGGCCGACTGTAACGACGGGCTGAATTTGGCCCACAAGCAGAAAATGACAGTAACGGGCCGTAAGTAACCGAATGATGCAAATGAGCCCAAGAATAAATGGGCCCTCAGAAGGCCGAAAGTTAACTTGGGCTGGAAACGGCCCAACGGAATAACGGGCCGTTAATGGGTATAAAGTGATACACTGTTCATTACGGGCCAGTTTCACCACGGGCCGTTAATGGGTGTAAAGTAATACACTGTTCATTACGGGCCAGTTTCAGCATAGGCCGCTAATTGAAGGAAATATGCCCTAGAGGCAATAATAAAGTATTATATATTTCCTTATATCATGATAAATGTTTATTATTCATGCTAGAATTGTATTAACCGGAAACATAATACATGTGTGAATACATAGACAAACAAAGTGTCACTAGTATGCCTCTACTTGACTAGTTCGTTAATCAAAGATGGTTATGTTTCCTATCCATAGACATGAGTTGTCATTTGATTAACGGGATCACCTCATTAGGAGAATGACGTGATTGACATGACCCATTACATTAGCTTAGCACCCGATCGTTTAGTATGTTGCTATTGCTTTCTTCATGACTTATACATGTTCCTATGACTATGAGATTATGCAACTCCCGTTTACCGGAGGAACACTTTGTGTGCTACCAAACGTCACAACGTAACTGGGTGATCATAAAGGTGCTCTACAGGTGTCTCCAAAGGTACTTGTTGGGTTGGCGTATTTCGAGAATAGGATTTGTCACTCCGATTGTCGGAGAGGTATCTCAGGGCCCACTCGG
Organism: Triticum aestivum; assembly: GCF_018294505.1. Taxonomy (NCBI): domain Eukaryota; kingdom Viridiplantae; phylum Streptophyta; class Magnoliopsida; order Poales; family Poaceae; genus Triticum; species Triticum aestivum. Next base: position 285,477,012 of record NC_057814.1, on the reverse strand, counting down.
TAATGCACATCACTATAAGCCTTGCAAGCATTGTGACTAATGAGTTAGTTGCGGGATGATGTATTACGGAACGAGTAACGAGACTTGCCGGTAACGAGATTGAACTAGGTATCGAGATACCGACGATCGAATCTCGGGCAAGTAACATACCGATGACAAAGGGAACAACGTATGTTGTTATGCGGTCTGACCGATAAAGATCTTCGTAGAATATGTGGGAGCCAATATGGGCATCCAGGTCCCGCTATTGGTTATTGACCGGAGAGGTGTCTCGGTCATGTCTACATAGTTCTCGAACCCAAAGGGTCCGCACGCTTAAAGTTACGATGACAGTTTTATTATGAGTTTATATGTTTTGATGTACCGAAGGTTGTTCGGAGTCCCGGATGTGATCACGGACATGACGAGGAGTCTCGAAATGGTCGAGACGTAAAGATTGATATATTGGACGACTATATTCGGACACCGGAAGTGTTCCGGAGAAGTTTCGGATTAAACCGGAGTGCCGGAGGGTTACCGGAACCCCCCGGGGAAGTATTGGGCCTTAGTGGGCCTTGAGGGGAGAGAGAGGGCAGCAGCCAGGAGGTGGTGTGCCCCCTCCCAGGAGGAGTCCTAGTTGGACTAGGAGAGGGGGGCGCAGCCCCCTTTCCCTCTCCCTCTCCCTCTCTTTCCTTCCCCCCTTCTTTTCCTAGTAGGACTAGGAAAGGGGAGTCCTACTCCTACTAGGAGGAGGACTCCCCCCCTCTCCTTGGCGCGCCCATAGGCAGCCGGCCTCCCCCTTGCTCCTTTATATACGGGGGCAGGGGGCACCTCTAGACACACTTGATATACGATATTTTAGCCGTGTGCGGTGCCCCCCTCCACCAGATTACACCTCGATAATACCGTCGCGGAGCTTAGGCGAAGCCCTGCGTCGGTGGAACATCATCATCGTCACCACGCCGTCGTGCTGACGAAACTCTCCCTCAACACTCGGCTGGATCGGAGTTCGAGGGACGTCATCGAGCTGAACGTGTGTAGAACTTCGGAGGTGCCGTGCGTTCGGTACTTGATCGGTCGGATCGTGAAGACGTTCGACTACATCAACCGCGTTGTGATAACGCTTCCGCTGTCGGTCTACGAGGGTACGTGGACAACACTCTCCCCTCTCGTTGCTATGCATCACCATGATCTTGCGTGTGCGTAGGAAATTTTTTGAAATTACTACGTTCCCCAACAGTGGCATCCGAGCCTGGTTTTATGCGTTGATGCTATGCACGAGTAGAACACAAGTGAGTTGTGGGCGATATAAGTCATACTGCTTACCAGCATGTCATACTTTGGTTCAGCGGTATTGTGAGATGAAGCGGCCCGGACCGACATTACGCGTACGCTTACGCGAGACTGGTTTCACCGTTCGGAGCACTCATTGCTTAAAGGTGACTGGCGGGTGTCTGTCTCTCTCACTTTAGTTGAACCGAGTGTGGCTACGCCCGGTCCTTGCGAAGGTTAAAACAGCACCAACTTGACAAACTATCGTTGTGGTTTTGATGCGTAGGTAAGAACGGTTCTTGCTAAGCCCATAGCAGCCACGTAAAATATGCAACAACAAAGTAGAGATCGTCTAACTTGTTTTTGCAGGGCATGTTGTGATGTGATATGGTCAGACATGATGTGATATAATGTGTTGTATGAGATGATCATGTTTTGTAACCGAGTTATCGGCAACTGGCAGGAGCCATATGGTTGTCGCTTTATTGTATGAGATGCAATCGCCATGTAATAGTTTTACTTTATCACTAAACGGTAGCGATAGTCGTAAAAGCAATAAGTTGGCGAGACGACAACGATACTACGATGGAGATCAAGGTGTCGAGCCGGTGACGATGGTGATCATGATGGTGCTTCGGAGATGGAGATCACAAGCACAAGATGATGATGGCCATATCATATCACTTATATTGATTGCATGTGATGTTAATCCTTTATGCATCTTATCTTGCTTTGATTGACGGTAGCATTATAAGATGATCTCTCACTAAAATTTCAAGATAAAAGTGTTCTCCCTGAGTATGCACCGTTGCAAAAGTTCTTCGTGCTGAGACATCACGTGTTAATCGGGTGTGATAGGCTCTACGTTCAAATACAACGGGTGCAAAACAGTTGCACACGCGGAATACTCAGGTTAAACTTGACGAGCCTAGCATATGTACAGATATGGCCTCGGAACACAGAGACCGAAAGGTCGAGCGTGAATCATATAGTAGATATGATCAACATAGTGATGTTCACCATTGAAACTACTCCATCTCACGTGTTAATCGGTCATGGTTTAGTTGCTTTGGATCACGTAATCACTTAGATGATTAGAGAGATGTCTATCTAAGTGGGAGTTCTTAAGTAATATGATTAATTGAACTTAAATTTATCATGAACTTAGTACCTGATAGTATCTTGCTTGTCTATGTTAATTGTAGATATATGGCCCGTGCTGTTGTTCCGTTGAATTTTAATGCGTTCCTTGAGAAAGCTAAGTTGAAAGATGATGGTAGCAATTACACGGACTGGGTCCGTAACTTGAGGATTATCCTCATTGCTGCACAGAAGAATTACGTCCTGGAAGCACCGCAAGGTGCCAGGCCTCCTGCAAGAGCTACACCAGAAGTTATGAACGTCTGGCAAAGCAAAGCTGATGACTACTCAATAGTTCAGTGTGCCATGCTTTACGGCTTAGAACCGGGACTTCAACGACGTTTTGAACGTCATGGAGCATATGAGATGTTCCAGGAGTTGAAGTTAATATTTCAAGCAAATGCCCGGATTGAGAGATATGAAGTCTCCAATAAGTTCTATAGCTGCAAGATGGAAGAGAATAGTTCTGTCAGTGAGCATATACTCAGAATGTCTGGGTATAATAATCACTTAATTCAACTGGGAGTCCAACTTCCGGATGATTGCGTCATTGACAGAATTCTTCAATCACTGCCACCAAGCTACAAGAGCTTCGTGATGACCTATAACATGCAAGGGATGAACAAGACGATTCCCGAGCTCTTCGCAATGCTAAACGCAGCGGAGGTAGAAATCAAAAAGGAGCATCAAGTGTTGATGGTCAGTAAAACCACTAGTTTCAAGAAAAAGGGCAAAGGGAAGAAGAAAGGGAACTTCAAGAAGAATAGCAAGCAAGTTGCTGTTCAGGAGAAGAAATCCAAGTCTGGACCTAAGCCTGAAACTGAGTGCTTCTACTGTAAGCAGACTGGTCACTGGAAGCGGAACTGCCCCAAGTATTTGGCGGATAAGAAGGATGGCAAGGTTAACAAAGGTATATGTGATATACATGTTATTGATGTGTACCTTACTAATACTCGCAGTAGCACCTGGGTATTTGATACTGGTTCTGTTGCTAATATTTGCAACTCGAAACAGGGGCTACGGATTAAGCGAAGTTTGGCTAAGGACGAGGTGACGATGCGCGTGGGAAATGGTTCCAAAGTCGATGTGATCGCCGTCGGCACGCTACCTCTACATCTACCTTCGGGATTAGTTTTAGACCTAAATAATTCTTATTTGGTGCCAGCGTTAAGCATGAACATTATATCTGGATCTTGTTTAATGCGAGATGGTTATTCATTTAAATCAGAGAATAATGGTTGTTCTATTTATATGAATAATATCTTTTATGGTCATGCACCCTTGAAGAGTGGTCTATTTTTAATGAATCTCGATAGTAGTGATACACATATTCATAATGTTGAAGCCAAAAGATGCAGAGTTAATAATGACAGTGCAACTTATTTGTGGCACTGCCGTTTGGGTCATATCGGTGTAAAGCGCATGAAGAAACTCCATACTGATGGAATTTTGGAATCACTTGATTTTGAATCACTTGGTACTTGCGAACCGTGCCTTATGGGCAAGATGACAAAAACACTGTTCTCCGGAACTATGGAGAGAGCAACAGATTTGTTGGAAATCATACATACAGATGTATGTGGCCCGATGAATATTGAAGCTCGTGGCGGATATCGTTATTTTCTCACCTTCACAGATGATTTGAGCAGATATGGGTATATCTACTTAATGAAACATAAGTCTGAAACATTTGAAAAGTTCAAAGAATTTCAGAGTGAAGTTGAAAATCATCGTAACAAGAAAATAAAATTCCTACAATCTGATCGTGGAGGGGAATATTTGAGTTACGAGTTTGGTCTACATTTGAAACAATGCGGAATAGTTTCGCAACTCACGCCACCGGGAACACCACAGCGTAATGGTGTGTCTGAACGTCGTAATCGTACTTTATTAGATATGGTGCGAACTATGATGTCTCTTACTAATTTACCGCTATCATTTTGGGGTTATGCTTTAGAGACAGCTGCATTCACTCTAAATAGGACACCATCGAAATCCGTTGAGACGACGCCTTTTGAACTATGGTTTGGCAAGAAACCAAAGTTGTCGTATCTTAAAGTTTGGGGTTGCGATGCTTATGTGAAGAAACTTCAACCTGATAAGCTCGAACCTAAATCGGAGAAATGTGCCTTCATAGGATACCCAAAGGAGACCGTTGGGTACACCTTCTATCACAGATCCGAAGGCAAGATATTTGTTGCTAGAAATGGATCCTTTCTAGAGAAGGAGTTTCTCTCGAAAGATGTGAGTGGGAGGAAAGTAGAACTTGATGAGGTAACCGTACCTGCTCCCTTATTGGAAAGTAGATCATCGCAGAGATCAGTTTCTGCAACACCTACACCTAATAGTGAGGAAGTTAATGATAATGATCATGAAACTTCAGATCAAGTTATTACTGAACTTCGTAGGTCAACTAGATCAAGATCCGCACCAGATTGGTACGGTAATCCTGTTCTGGAGGTCATGTTATTAGACCATGGCGAACCTACGAACTATGAAGAAGCGATGGTGAGCCCAGATTCCGCAAAATGGCTTGAAGCCATGAAATCCGAGATAGGATCCATGTATGAGAACAAACTATGGACTTTGGTTGACTTGCCCGATGGTCGGCAAGCCATTGAAAATAAATGGATCTTCAAAAAGAAGACTGACGCTGATGGTAATGTTACTATCTATAAAGCTCGACTTGTTGCGAAAGGTTTTCGACAAGTTCAAGGAATTGACTACGATGAGACCTTCTCACCCGTAGCGATGCTTAAGTCTGTCCGAATCATGTTAGCAATTGCCGCATTTTATGATTATGAAATTTGGCAAATGGATGTCAAAACTGCGTTCCTGAATGGATTTCTGGAAGAAGAGTTGTATATGATACAACCGGAAGGTTTTGTCGATCCAAAGGGAGCTAACAAAGTGTGCAAGGTCCAGCGATCCATTTATGGACTGGTGCAAGCCTCTCGGAGTTGGAATAAACGCTTTGATAGTGTGATCAAAGCATTTGGTTTTATACAGACTTTTGGAGAAGCCTGTATTTACAAGAAAGTGAGTGGGAGCTCGATAGCATTTCTGATATTATATGTGGATGACATATTACTGATTGGAAATGATATTGAATTTCTGGATAGCATAAAGGGATACTTGAATAAGAGTTTTTCAATGAAAGACCTCGGTAAAGCTGCATATATATTAGGCATTAAGATCTATAGAGATAGATCAAGGCGCTTAATTGGACTTTCACAAAGCACATACCTTGACAAAGTTTTGAAGAAGTTCAAAATGGATCAAGCAAAGAAAGGGTTCTTGCCTGTACTACAAGGTGTGAGATTGAGTAAGACTCAATGCCCGACCACTGCAGAAGATAGAGAGAAGATGAAAGATGTTCCCTATGCTTCAGCCATAGGCTCTATCATGTATGCAATGTTGTGTACCAGACCTGATGTGTCCCTGGCTATAAGTTTAGCAGGGAGGTACCAAAGTAATCCAGGAGTGGATCACTGGACAGCGGTCAAGAACATCCTGAAATACCTGAAAAGGACTAAGGATATGTTTCTCGTATATGGAGGTGACAAAGAGCTCATCGTAAATGGTTACGTTGATGCAAGCTTTGACACTGATCCGGACGATTCGAAATCGCAAACCGGATACGTATTTACATTGAACGGTGGAGCTGTCAGTTGGTGCAGTTCCAAGCAAAGTGTCGTGGCGGGATCTACGTGTGAAGCGGAATACATAGCTGCTTCGGAAGCAGCGAATGAAGGAGTCTGGATGAAGGAGTTCATAACCGATCTAGGTGTCATACCTAGTACATCGGGACCAATGAAAATCTTTTGTGATAATACTGGTGCAATTGCCTTAGCAAAGGAATCCAGATTTCACAAGAGAACCAAGCACATCAGAAGACGCTTCAATTCCATCCGGGATTTAGTCCAGGTGGGAGACATAGAAATTTGCAAGATACATACGGACTTGAATGTAGCAGATCCGTTGACTAAGCCTCTTCCACGAGCAAAACATGATCAGCACCAAGACTCCATGGGTGTAAGAATCATTACTATGTAATCTAGATTATTGACTCTAGTGCAAGTGGGAGACTGAAGGAAATATGCCCTAGAGGCAATAATAAAGTATTATATATTTCCTTATATCATGATAAATGTTTATTATTCATGCTAGAATTGTATTAACCGGAAACATAATACATGTGTGAATACATAGACAAACAAAGTGTCACTAGTATGCCTCTACTTGACTAGTTCGTTAATCAAAGATGGTTATGTTTCCTAGCCATAGACATGAGTTGTCATTTGATTAACGGGATCACCTCATTAGGAGAATGACGTGATTGACATGACCCATTACATTAGCTTAGCACCCGATCGTTTAGTATGTTCCTATTGCTTTCTTCATGACTTATACATGTTCCTATGACTATGAGATTATGCAACTCCCGTTTACCGGAGGAACACTTTGTGTGCTACCAAACGTCACAACGTAACTGGGTGATCATAAAGGTGCTCTACAGGTGTCTCCAAAGGTACTTGTTGGGTTGGCGTATTTCGAGAATAGGATTTGTCACTCCGATTGTCGGAGAGGTATCTCAGGGCCCACTCGGTAATGCACATCACTATAAGCCTTGCAAGCATTGTGACTAATGAGTTAGTTGCGGGATGATGTATTACGGAACGAGTAAAGAGACTTGCCGGTAACGAGATTGAACTAGGTATCGAGATACCGACGATCGAATCTCGGGCAAGTAACATACCGATGACAAAGGGAACAACGTATGTTGTTATGCGGTCTGACCGATAAAGATCTTCGTAGAATATGTGGGAGCCAATATGGGCATCCAGGTCCCGCTATTGGTTATTGACCGGAGAGGTGTCTCGGTCATGTCTACATAGTTCTCGAACCCAAAGGGTCCGCACGCTTAAAGTTACGATGACAGTTTTATTATGAGTTTATATGTTTTGATGTACCGAAGGTTGTTCGGAGTCCCGGATGTGATCACGGACATGACGAGGAGTCTCGAAATGGTCGAGACATAAAGATTGATATATTGGACGACTATATTCGGACACCGGAAGTGTTCCGGAGAAGTTTCGGATTAAACCGGAGTGCCGGAGGGTTACCGGAACCCCCCGAGGAAGTATTGGGCCTTAGTGGGCCTTGAGGGGAGAGAGAGGGCAGCAGCCAGGAGGTGGTGCGCCCCCTCCCAGAGGAGTCCTAGTTGGACTAGGAGAGGGGGGCGCAGCCCCCTTTCCCTCTCCCTCTCCCTCTCTTTCCTTCCCCCCTACTTTTCCTAGTAGGACTAGGAAAGGGGAGTCCTACTCCTACTAGGAGGAGGACTCCCCCCTCTCCTTGGCGCGCCCCATAGGCAGCCGGCCTCCCCCTTGCTCCTTTATATACGGGGGCAGGGGGGCACCCAAGAACACACTTGATATACGATATTTAGCCGTGTGCGGTGCCCCCCTCCACCAGATTACACCTCGATAATACCGTCGCGAAGCTTAGGCGAAGCCCTGCGTCGGTGGAACATCATCATCGTCACCACGCCGTCGTGCTGACGAAACTCTCCCTCAACACTCGGCTGGATCGGAGTTCGAGGGACGTCATCGAGCTGAACGTGTGTAGAACTTCGGAGGTGCCGTGCGTTCGGTACTTGATCGGTCGGATCGTGAAGACGTTCGACTACATCAACCGCGTTGTGATAACGCTTCCGCTGTCGGTCTACGAGGGTACGTGGACAACACTCTCCCCTCTCGTTGCTATGCATCACCATGATCTTGCGTGTGCGTAGGAAATTTTTTGAAATTACTACGTTCCCCAACACTAATGGGCCAAGAGTTACAAAGGGCCTCATATGGGCCGAAAGACGTCATGGGCTATACATGGGCCAGAAGTGAAAACGGGCTGGAATGATATTGGATGGCCCAGGTGACGCGACTGGGCCTAATTCAGATAGGGCGTAACGGGCCTTGGGTTAGCGGGTTGTAAATGGGCTATATGCGAATAGGCCGTTAACAGGCTTTCCATGGGTCGGCCCGCCAGCTTTTGACCAAGTCAAACGGGCCGGCCTTTTCACAGGAATGGGCCACTGTTGGGCCGTGCCACATGTCGACATATCATAGGTGCCTTCTGTCCAGTGAGTGGATGACATCTGTCCCAACGATGAGCCGACACGTGTTTCCTCTAGCCAATGATGATTTTTACACGTGGAAAATCCCCATTGGTCGGGGCTGTTAATGGGTTATCGGATCCAAAACCCGACCTGATAGCTTAACGGCGTTCCATTACGGTGGATGCCACGTGTCGGTCACCCTTGACGAAAGCACTTCTGTGATGCTCGATTTATCGTCATGGAAGTGGACACTTCCGTGATGATAATTTTGGTAATGTCATGGAACACTTCTACGATAGCACAGGTATGACTATCTTGATTTTGTCATAAATTTGTCATGGATGTACACGCATGACAAAAACGCGACCTACTGTGACAAACACGTATCAGCACGGAAGTGTATTTTTTTGTAATGACGGCCTCGAAGAACATGGTCAACCTGGCACTCTCAGTTATACTCTCATCATGGGAAAACTTGACGCTCGGCATGCCCATGGTGGACAGCTGCGTGGTGAGCCTCTCCACAACATCGATGAGGCACTCGGTCCAGATCCCCACGCCTTTCACAAAGTCATTGTAGTTGGCGGAAGCACTCTCGAGCGGTAGCTTCTCATCCTGGATGTCCTTGGCCAGGGTCTTCTCATGAGCCCTGCTGCCCTCAAGGGTCTCCTCAAGTGTGGTCAGCTTCAGTTTCAGATCAGCACGGAGTCATTGGCGGCAGAGATCTCATCGATCTTCTCGGATATGGTGACCTGCAAATCCGCCAAGGTGTAAGCAGTTTTGTCTCTGTCTCTTGAGCGTCGAGACCTCCTTGCTGTGCTTCTCCAGCTCCACCTCTAGTTTCTCCACCTTGCCGGCCAGCTCGTTCTTGGCGGCTTTGGCGGCATCGACGGCCTCCTTTAGCTTGCCGGCATGATCCAGGACCAGAGCGTCGAGTGTGTCCTTATGCTTCTGCTCCAGCTCCTGGGTCCACTGCGCGACAAGCTTCTCAATTTCTTCATCCTTGCCGCGGAGCTTGGCGGCAACCGCCTCCTCACAAGCGGCAAGGTCGTCTTCTTGGGCGTCGAGCAAAACGTGACGCTCCATTAGTTGGGCATCGTCCTTGGCAGCCTGTGCAGCGGCCTCCTCCTGGGCCATCTCAACGTCAGACTGCTTCAGGAGGAGCTCGTTCCAGCGCTCGCTCAACTGCTCACGGCTGGTCTTCAGCTCCTGCCGGGCCTCGGCAAACCAGATCTGCATCTGCTCGACACGCTTCTGGAAGTCCGCCTCTGCCGCGTCGACGACCACCGTCTTGGAGTCCAGCTTCTCCTTCCGGGCACGGTGCAGTGCCTGGAGCTTCTGGAAGTTGCTGCTCATGGCTTGAAGGAGTTGGTCCTCCTTGGAGCCGCTGTTGCTGGCGCTTAGCTCGTCAACAAATGTGAGCCCGGCGGCGGCAATGACCTCTTCGTCAAAAACCTCCCCCTCGGCTAGCGCTCCGGTGCTTGCTATCCCCGGGATACTGACAAATAGATCATAGCCGATCTTCAGGTATCTGCTCGAAGTTGGTGCCTCGGAAGTGGACGGTTGGTCATCGACCACCGTCTCCCCGGCAGCTGAGGACTCCGGGACCGATGTAGCGCCAGGCGCTCCTGCGGCAGGGATGCCGTCAGTACGGTCGCCGGACTCCTTGCCGGCCTCCCCGGCAGACCCCTTGGCAGCCTCGTCGGCAGCGACCTTGGCAGCCTCGGCGGCAGCGTCCTTGGCGGTCTCCTTGATGGTGGCATCGACATCCATCTGATCCACCAAGGAGGGATCTGGAGGCTAAGAAGGAGAAACAAGATGAAGCCAAGATTGAAGCTCGAAGCAACAAAAGAAGAAAAGGAAAGAAAATCCGCACTGAAGAAGTGACAAAGGCCAGGAGGCGGGCGGCTTACCTATGACGAGTTGTGGAGGGGTGGTTCCCTCCCCGACAACACTCGTTGCAGGGTTGGAGCTACCGGCGCCTGTGCTTGCCGGCTCCTCCTCCGCGCGCGTGGGCTCGTCGGTGGAAACCCTTGCCGGGGACCTCTCCCTTGGCATCGTGGGCTTGTTGGTGGAGGTCCTTGCCGGGGACCCCTCCCTGGGTGGTGTGGTTGACGGAGGAGGCATGTTGGTGGTGGCCCTTAATGGCTCCTCCTGTCTTCGTTCTTCTCCTGCAAACCTGGGAAGGTTAGCGGTAGAAATACATACCCCAACGCTCGCCAGCGGAAAGTGAGTAACATGCTCACGCTGGGGGCTGAGCCAGGGGCTGCGACGTGGGCTGGGGTCCAGGCTGAACGTGATGGTCTCTGGCGCACTAGAAGTGTCTGCCGGGGGCTCGTCACTCGTCGAGATCTTGGCCCTCTTCACCATACTCTGCGCCAGCGTTTCCGTGTCTCTGTGGAGACAAGCCAAAACTAGATCAAATCAGATAAGATGATTGAAACAGAGACTCAAGAGATGAAGACAGTAGTGAGGCACTTACTCATCTTCGGCTTCTAGTTTCTTCGCCCTGCTCGGGCTAAAAGAGGATAGGTCGAAGTCGGCCTCTGGAATGGAGTCCGGGCTAGCGGGTGGAGATGGAGATGGAGACCTGGGCCGCTTGGCCAAGGCGGAAGCAGCGGCCGCTGCTTCCCTTGCTGCCGCGACCGTGCGCCTCGTATGGCGCACAGGTTGCGGTTGGGCCTCTTGCCGCTGCGCTGCCTTGCCGGCCGCTCCCTTGATGGGGGCCTCTTCGCTCGAAGAGGCTTGCCGGACTGGCTCGTCGGAGCCAACCCACCGAAGGATGCGTTTCCGCCTCCCCGGGGCTAGGGGCTCGTCATTTGGCTCATCTTCATATGCCTTTTCAACCACCTCTTCGGCTGTCTCCTTGGCAGAGGGGCCCCCGGCAGCGGTGCCACTGTGCTCCCCAGCAGGCTCCTGCCGCTCGGTGAAATCCTCCTCTGGGTCGGCTTCCTCTTCCCGGAAACCAACGCTGCCAGCCTCCTCGGCAAGGGCCGCCTCTTCTGCCCTGCTGGTGATGCACGCCACCTCTTCGTCGGTGGTGTCGCGGATGAGCTGCAGTTCCTCGTGGATGGGCCTCTTCGACAAGTTGTCGAAGAACTCTTGCACCCGCACCGTGTCTTGCTCGGCCCAGGTCTGGTCAAGGCCATGGGCGTTGAACACCGGCATCATGGCGATGATGGAGGTCGGGGCGGAGTTGTTGCATAGGGGGACCACGGCCACCGGCAACTTGAATGGCTTGTCGGCCTTCTCGGCCTTGCCGGCCTTGTTGGCCTTGAGTTGGAATAGCCTTCGGCAGAGAGCCGCGTGCTGCATCATCGTTAGATTGTTATTCGGGCCAGGGCGCAGCGTCATGATGTCTGTCGTGTTCCGGAACTCCCAAGCCGGTCTCCCTTTGTTCTGTAGAGGGGCGATGCGGCAGCGGAGGAAATAGGCCCCGATCATCTCCAGGGTGAGCCCGGCGGCCTTGAGGTGATGGATTCTGGTGGTGGCGAGTGTGAGCTTCCCATCTTGAGGGTTGAGGTCGCCCCAGTTGCCGCGACGGACCACTTGTGCTTGTCGGGGCATGCAGAACGGCTGCGGCTCCTTCTCCACGATCCAGCACCACCTGTGTCGCCATTCGTCCCACTTCTCCTTGTGGGTCCCGTTTGGGTACGTCTCCTTGCATAGGGCCCTCGTGATCTAGGTGACGCAGCCAGACAAGGCCCCTCCTAGCTGGATGCAGGGGACGAAGTAGTGGCGGAAGAGCGTTGTGTTGGGGACCACCCCGGCAAAGTTCTCGCAGAGGTGGGCGAAAATGGCCATACACGCCACGGCATTTGGCGTGAAGTCCAGAAGATGGAAGCCGAAGGTGTACATGATGTCGTTGAAGAAATCTGAAAATGGGGCAGAGCCCGCAGTAGAGGTAGTCGACGAAGAAGGGAAATCTGTCCGGAGCGGGGGCGGCGCAAGGAGCAGGGATGACGTGGGTGGCGGGATGCCCTGTCATCTCCCTCCCCCACATGCACTGATACCGATCCTTGAGCATGCGCGCGTCGAGCGTCGGGGCGAAGACAATGTGCTCCCTCCGCATCTTTACCAGCTCGCTCTCCGGCACGTCTTCTCCCTCGCTCGCCTTGGACGCTCCCTTGCCCTTATTTTTGGGCGCCATAGCAGCCGACGTAGGGCGGGGTACCGAAGGTGGTGAGGGCGCGGCGGCAACGGGTGGAGGAGAAAGCTTTAGATTGGGCTCAAGGAATAAGAAGGAGATGGCGGTTTCCTAGATTGGAATGGGCGAAAGGGGTAAATGAGCAGCGCCCTTGCGGATTCCCCTTTTTATGGGGAAGGCGTGGGGCTGCCTCTTTACTATTCGATGTGAAGGCATTTGCACAGGCGCAGGCGTGCTGCGACCGTTCCACGCACGATCCCCACATCGCGCACTCAATGCGGATCATGGGGAAGCGCAGCACACGAGAAGATTACAGCAGTTATCACCTGCCATGCATGCCCGCGCACTGTTTGGGCCTGGCCCAACGACACTTCCCACTCGTGTGTGGCCCAGGCCCGGGGCTCCTGTCGGTGTACTAAATTTTAGGCCCTTTGGTACCCCTTATTTGTGCACGGGCAGTTGCAGCCGCACCCGTGGCGGGGCTTGACGGGGTAGCTGGGGGCAAACTACAAGATGACGAGGACGGCATCCAAGCCAGTAATAAGAGAACAGAAGAGAAGCTGAACTCTCGGCAAGATCCTTGCCGGGGCGGCTTGCGAAGCACTGATAAGAACACCACCCTTGAGGTTGAGAGCTCTGACACCATCGACAATGTTAAGACCAAGGCCCAGGGGCGCATGCGTAGTGGCATGCAGATCTTTGTGAAGACTGGTGGCATGCAGATCTTTGTGAAGACTGGTGGCATGCAGATCTTCGTGAGGAACCAGAAGACAAAGTTCCTGGCAAGATCCTTGCCTGGAATGTCAGCGAGTCCCCGGCAAGATCCTTGCCGGGGACATTTGCGAGTCCATGGCAAGGCTCCGCCACCCCACCACCGCTCCTGCACAGAGACCGACCTGCCAGCCTGGCAAGCACCTGCGAGGTGGCATGCAGATCTTCGTGAAGATCATGCCACCGCTCCAACACAGCGGCTAGCCAACCAGCCTGGCATTGCATGCCTCGTCAGCCTGGATGTGTGTCAAGACGGGGAGAGGTGGCGACAGACGGGACGGGCTCTATTTCCGTCCCCGAGAAAGTTAGGGGCACGTAATGAGCGCATTTAATGCGTTTGTCCGCGAATGTCAGTGATAAGCATCGCTACTTTACACCTCATGTGTACCACTGTGGCAACCCCTTTAGACATATAAAAGGAGGACCAAGGCGTACTGGAGAAGGATTCGGACTTTAGAACCTCTCGGCCCAGTTTGCATGCGTAGCAGCTAGCCGAGGCTCAAGAACACTTAATATACACTCAAAGCAGGACTAGGGTTTTATGCTCCTCAGCGTCCCGAACCTGGGTAAAAATCCATCATGTTGATCGTTAGATCGGCTATTTGCGCACCCCTCTTCCCTTCCAAACCGTAGAAGGGATCCACATGATCCCATAGGTGTCATTTCTCCGACATCTTTGGTGCGCCAGGTGGGGGTGAGAAGGTTGTGCAAACCTGGTCTAGCAGTTAGCGCGTCGTTTCCTTGATCGCCATGGCTCCCAAGAAGAAGGCGATCACGGCGATCGGTTCGTCTGGAGCTGATCCGCCCGTGCCAGCACGGACGGGCGATGGAATCGTGGATGGCGGCAGAGGTGCGGATCACGAGCACCCATGACATTCAGGCAACCGGAGCCAGGCAAGCGGCATCGTTTGTGCCCGCGACGATGAGCCGCGCGCCACTTGGTCCAAGGATGGAGCCATGCTACCTACGGGCGGCGCGGCGACCTCCAAGACACCCCTGCCGGCGCCCGCGCCGCGGTCCTCCCAGGTCGTGCGCGACAAGCAGCACCGCGACGTTGGTGACCCCGGGCACCGCCGCGGGAAGAGCCCTCCGCATCATTCTCGGGATGCGCAGGGCCGGCATGCACGCCAAGATGCTGGTGAAGACGGCGCACGGCCGCGGAACCGTGATGGCGCTCCTTCTAACATGGTTAGAAGTCCGAGCACCTTCCGTTCCGTGCGCTTGTCGCTGCCACCCACGCGAGCAGAAGCGTTGGCACGAGCGCAGCTACTCCTCGACTTCCCTCCTGCTGCGGAGAAGCAAGAAGAGTGGAGGGCTGCCATCCAGAGCCTTATTGGCCACGCCAATAAAGATCGATACCAGGAGGCGTGCCCTTCGTGGTGTCGGTCCACCAAGCCGGCGCGTGCCGACAGCGGAAGGGCCGGAGGCACCGCAACCACGGTGCACTCCCCTCCACCACGACAGCAATAGTCGCCAGCTCGGCGGGTCGATGCCCGTGATGATGGATCCACGGCATCGTCCGATCCACGAGCTCGTCGCGACTGAGGGAGTCTTGGATTAAGGGGTCCTTGGGTGTTCAGGCTATGAGATGTGGGCCGGACTAATGGGCCGTGAAGATACAAGACAGAAGACTTCCTCTCGTGTCCGGATGGGACTCTCTTTTGCATGGATGGCAAGCTTAGTGTTCAAATGTGAAGATTCCTTTCTT
Source organism: Triticum aestivum (assembly GCF_018294505.1). Lineage (NCBI taxonomy): Eukaryota > Viridiplantae > Streptophyta > Magnoliopsida > Poales > Poaceae > Triticum > Triticum aestivum. The sequence continues at coordinate 285,461,880 of NC_057814.1, read as the reverse complement.
TGTAAACCAACTCTGTATAACCCTAGGCCCCTCCGGTGTCTATATAAACTGGAGGGTTTAGTCCGTAGAGGCAATCAGAAACATAATCATACAGGCTAGACTTCTAGGGTTTAGCCATTACGATCTCGAGGTAGATCAACTCTTGTAACTCCATATTCATCCAAGATAATCAAGCAGGAAGTAGGGTATTACATCCATCAAGAGGGCCCGAACCTGGGTAAACATTGTGTCCCTGTCTCCTATTACCTTCGATCCTCAGACGCACAGTTCGGGACTCCCTACCCGAAATCCGCTGGTTTTGACACCGACATTGGTGCTTTCATTGAAAGTTCCTCTGTGGCGTCGAAGGCAGGATTGATGGCTCGCCTTGTAATCAAGGACAGTATCACTTCCGAAGGAGCCCTGGCCTCAGGCCAAACCCTTCGGCTGGGCAGCTTCACCATGGCTGCCCGTTCGGCCCTTAAGCCGATGATGACTTCCCAAGTCATCGAAAATCGTCTCCGTGTTGATCCCGAATACTCCAAACGGGTAGATCCGGCGGATTTTTCTTCTTTAAACGAACTCCTAGATCGCATTGCCGCCCTGGGGGTCGCCTCAGACTATGATCGGATTGGGCTTAAACCCGATCAGAGAGAAATCAAATCTCCGCCGGTCACCCATCAGATAGCAGTCGTAGAAGAGCAAAACAACAACAACTCTTCCCCTATGCTGAAAACAAGCTATGTTCGGATCTCCGAGCTCAAAGAGCCGGATACCTGTCTGCGGGGTGACACCCCCAGTCCTCCGAACTTAGAATCGGGCGTTAAGCCTAGAGAATCATTGGACATCCCGGAGCCCGAACTAATGAGCTCGGAAGTTTTTCAAACTCCGGACTCCACAGTGGGTCAGGGTTGGGATTTAACGCCACCCACCCACCACAAACAATATTCGCCAAGCAATTCCAGTCCCCCGGATATATGCAACCTCATGTACGTACGTTAGCAGCCTCAGGAAATGGTCCATCACTTTTGGGCCAGATTCCTCCTTGTTAAGGACATGATTAAAGGTTGCCGCGACGAGGACACAATTTCGGTATTCTGCAATAATTGCACGGACGAAGGGATCCTCAACACCCTCAACCGCCGTCGTGTATCACACTTCGCTGACTTGGCAACCGTAGTACAGAAATACTGCGCAATGGAAAGCGCTTGGAAAACTCAGACAGCTCGCTGGGAACCACTAGTCTTCACGCCACCTCCTGGGTGGGCAAAAAGGATGCACCCTCGCGGCGCACCCGACCCCGTGGGCAAGAAAATAAAACCCATTACGGGACGTGGAACCGTTCTTGAGGGATGGCTCAATAAGCCATGCAAAATACACACGACACCGAATACCGAACCAACCCACAGCCTTAGAGCATGTTGGATACTCCGACAAATGGCCAAGAGCGGCAAGGATATCCTCGCCAAAAACACATCAGAGTTGTACTCTCCGGAAAACGACGACCTCAGAGTATTGACGGTCTTCGAGACTTTCGCTTCAAACAATCGGCGCAAGAGGGCACTACGTGACCTCGCCGAAGTCTGCCAAGTTGCAGCAATAAATCCTTAGAATGACATGGCCATAACTTTTACTGCCGATGACGAACCAAAATTTCGTTCAGTCCGGGCACCAGCCGCCTTGGTTCTCAACCCAATTGTGGATGGCTTTTGGCTCACTAAAGTGCTCATGGACGGCGGCAGCGGGCTGAACCTCATCTATGAGGACACGCTCAATAAAATGCAAATAGACAGAAGCCGCATCGAGCAAAGTAATACGACCTTTCGAGGAATCATTCCCAGTCGGGAAGCAAGATGTGCAGGAAAAATTAAGCTCGATGTGGTATTCGGCACGCCGGAGAACTATCGGTCCGAAGAGATAACCTTCCAAGTGGCCTCTTTCAACAAGTGGATATCACGCTCTGTTGGGGCAAGACGCATTCACGCGTTTTCAAGCCGTACCTCATTACAGGTATATGATGCTCAAGATGCCCGGGCCCAACGGTATTATCACTCTCGCCAGTGATCCGGACATAGCACTCCGCGCCGAAAACAAAACCGCATCCCTGGCCCTCAAGGCACTATCCGAGGCCCTCGCAGCCGAAGAGTTAACCGCACCATGCTCCACGATAGATAGGGACGACATAATTCTCAATAAGCGGCCCAAATCCACCTCCTTCAAACCAGCAGATGAAATAGTCAAATTTCAGGTTCACCCAACGGACCCTAAGAAGACAACTTCCATCGGGGCACAGCTGGACTCGATGATTGACGCCACATTACGCACGTTCCTGCGCGAGAACTGGGACATATTCGCCTGGCATCCCTCAGATATGCCAGGAATCCCACGCAGGTTGGCCGAACACAGTCTCAATATATTGAAGGGACACAAGCCGGTCAAGCAAACACTGCGGCGCTTTTCCGAACCCAAACGACAAGCTATGGGGGAGGAGCTAGCCAACTTAATTGAGGTCGGGTTCATTAGAGAAATAAAACACCCGGACTGGCTAGCAAACCTGGTGATGGTACCAAAGAAGGACAAAACCTGGCGCATGTGTGTCGATTTCAAAGACCTCAACAAGGTCTGCCCTAAGGATCCCTTCCCCCTCCCCCGCATCAATCAGATCATCGATGCCACTGCAGGACACGGCTCACTGTGCTTCCTCGACGCATACTCCGGATAACATCAAATCAAAATGAAGGAATCCGATCAAGCTGCAACGGTATTCATTACCCCGTATGGGCCTTTCTGCTTCAATACTATGCCCTTCGGGCTGAAAAATGCAGGCGCCACCTACCAACGCATTATTCAAACATGCCTGGAGAAACAAATCGGCAAAATGGTTGAAGCATATGTGGATGACGTAGTCATCAAAACTAAGCACGTCGAGTCACTAATAGACGACCTGCATCTCACATTCGACAACCTTCGTACATATGACATCAAGCTCAATCCGGAAAAATGTCTTTTCGGCGTCCCCGCCAGAAAACTACTGGGCTTCATCGTTTCCAATAGAGGAATTGAGGCAAACCCAGCCAAAATCCGAGCTTTGTCACAATTGGCTACACCAACAGACCTCAAACGGGTCCAAAAACTAGCCGGGTGCGTGGCAGCTTTAAGCCGCTTTATCTCCAGGTTAGGAGAAAAGGCATTGCCACTATTTCGCCTGCTCCGACGCACCGACCACTTCGAGTGGACGGACGCGGCAACGGCCGGACTGGAAGAAATAAAAGCTCTTTTAGCAAGCAACCCAATCTTGGCCGCGCCAAACATCGGCGAACCCGTGTTATTATACATCTCTGCAACACAACAGGTGGTGAGAGCGGTGCTCGTCATTGAACGAGAGGAGGACGGACATAAATTCCCACTTCAGAAACCGGTATACTATGTATCCACTGTCCTCACACCATGCAAATCCCGGTACCCTCATTACCAAAAGATAGCATACGCGGTCTTCATGGCATCCCGGAAGCTACGGCACTACTTTCAAGAGTGCTCGATCATGGTGGCTTCCGAAGTACCACTCAATGACATAATAAACAACCACGACGCTACAGGCCGGATTGCCAAGTGGGCCATTGAGCTCTTGCCATTCGACATAACATACAAACCGCGCCGAGCCATCAAATCCCAAGTATTGGCCGACTTCATAGCCGAATGGACAGAGGCCGAACTCCCTAAAGAGTACGGTACATATTCCAACTGGGTCATGCACTTCGATGGCTCTAAAATGCTGGCCGATTTAGGAGCGGGTGTTGTCTTAATGTCCCCCACAGGATATACAGTCCAATACATACTTCAAATATTATACACAGACTCCAACAACGCAGCCGAATACGAGGCCTTATTGCATGGTCTTCGGATGGCTATCTCCACGGGCATACAAGCGCAGGGATTCAAACCTCGCAATACCCAAATAAACGGAGAGTTCGACGCAAAAGATCCGAGATGGCGGCCTATCGTAACGCCGTACTCAAAATATCAGCTCGGTTCGAGGGACTCGAGTTTCATCATGTGGCTCGAGAAAGTAATCAAGCGGCGGATGTCCTTGCTCGCATGAGCGCCAAGCATGACCCCATCCCGCCTAACATCTTTTTGGAAAGGCTCTTCAAGCCATCCGTGGCATGGCAGGATGAGAGCTGCAACACTAGTCCAAATCTGATTATATCCCTAGATTCCGAACACAACACCGATGTAATCGGGGGCTCGGCCACCGAAATAACACCATCGGCCCATCTAATAATGTCACTAATTGCCCCATGGACCAAACCCTTCTTGGCCTACCTCAATAGGCGAGAGCTCCCTGAGGATCAGAATGAGGCCCGATGCATCGTTCGGCGTTCGAAAGCCTACAAGGTTCATGAAACAGAGCTCTACAAGAAGAGCGCTACCAGAGTCCTTCAAAGATGTATCTTCGAAGAAGAGGGACGGCAGCTCCTGGCCGAAATCCATGCTGGTCTCGGCGGTCACCACACTGTGGCTCGGGCCCTTGTAAGTAAACACTTCCGTATCGGTTTCTTCTGGCTGACGGCCCGAGCAGATGCACAGGACCTTGTCCAACGTTGTGTAGGATGCCAGCTTTTCGCCAATCAAAGCCATATGCCGCCTACCGCTCTACAAACAATCCCCATTACTTGGCCTTTCGCGGTCTGGGGGCTTGATATGGTCGGACCCCTTAAAGGGGGAAGCCATAAGAAAAAATACCTGCTGGTCATGGTAGATAAATTCACTAAGTGGATAGAGGCCAAACCAGTTAAAACAGCCGAAGTCGGACCAGTGATAGACTTTATATCCGGTGTTGTACACCGTTATGGTGTCCCACACAGCATCATCACCGATAACGGCTCCAATTTTACAGCCGACCAAGTGAAAACATGGTGTGCTAACCTGGGCATCAAGCTCGATTATGCCTCCATCTATCGCCCACAAACAAACGGTCAAGTCGAACGAGCTAATGGTCTTATCATGAGCGGCATTAAGCCGAGACTAGTGCGGTCTTTGAAAGAATTAGACAAACACTGGGTCGAGGAGCTCGACTCCGTACTCTGGGGGCTGCAGACCACGCCCAATCGCACTATAGGTTACACACCATTCTTCATGGTGTATGGCGTAGAGGCTGTTTTGCCCTGCGACATCATTCATGACTCACCTCGAGTGCGCATGTACGAAGAGAGAGAAGCTGAGCTTGATCGGCAGGATAGTCTAGATGCCCTGGAGGAGGAGCGCGACGTTGCAAAAGCCCGTTCCGCGTTCTATCAACAACAAGCTCGCAGATACCAAAGCAGAGAAGTGCGGTCCAAGACTTCTAATGTTGGTGAACTCGTTCTACGCTTGCCAAAAAAGAAAAAGGACAAACTCAAGCCCAAATGGGAGGGTCCCTTCATTATAGATGAAGTTCTCACTAGAGGTGCGTACCGCCTGCGTGATGCATCGGATAATCGCTTAGAGCCGAACCCGTGGAATGCCGCCAGACTCCGAAGATTCTACGCCTAGAGTCGGACTCATTGTTCGTTTTCTTGTTCTTCTTTCTACATTTTCATCTCTTTAAATTTTTCTTTAGCTTTATAGCTCTTATGCGGCTAGACCACACACTTATGAGGTGCACATCCTTAAATGTATACGCCCATCATACCTGGGGGCTTCTTTTACAGAAGCTTATTATCATTTTCCAAGCATCAAGCTCACAACATATGTGTCCTTCTCTCATATGTACCTTTTCTTTGCCATTATATGCACCTTTATGACTTAAGTTTTGCCAAGCTGGGTTGCCTGGCTCCGGTGGTTATGCCCTACGTTCCCGTTTATACGGCTAGGGCATAAAGGGAGCACCTCTGCGATTGTTACAGCCGGGTCATCCGGACTTGTACCTCAGACTGGGTGAAGCCAAAAGCTAGCGTTCTTAAGGGAATAATTGGTCAGCGGACTAAAGACGTTTTACCCCCGTTGCACTCTGAACCCCCAGATGTTATGTATACTGCGATTTTTCGAATCACAGTTTGGGCATGCATACTAACGCATGTTCACCCAGGGAAAGGAACCCTTAATGGAACAATTCTCTCTGGAAGATGTTTCTTACAATCAATAAGTAATATAACATAGCTAGCCGAATACAACTTGTCTGTTCAAGCAACTATGACCCCTACGCCTGGTTTCCACGCATGCCCCGGCATTTATCGCCGGTCTGGTATTCAGAAACACTCCGCACCTTCGGGTCTGGAGGTCGAAGTGAAAAGGTTTGCCATGACAATCGTTTTACAATTCGGCTAGGGACAAATTTTTCAATTGAAGTACATAGTCACTTGGAGTCATAAGCTACTTCTTCCTCTATACCGTCTAACAGGATGTCTAACCTACAATCCTGTTGTGAAAACTTGGCGGCTATCTTTACTTGGTCATATACCAAGCTTACTGGAATTTCTTTCCCATCTGACCCCCGAGGCCCGACCCGGGCCATATGATTCGGATCAAGTCTGGTCTACCGCGTTTTCACCATGGCCCAGGCCTCACGTGCGCCTTCCCGGCAAGCCGATATCTTCCATAATCCAAAGCGGCGCCGAGCTCCCTTGAATAGCTTCACAAGCTCCTCCATACTTCCTGGAGGGGATGTGGATGGCCATAAAGCCTTGGAAACACTCCGCGTTGCTTTTCGAGCTCGATCGTGCACTTGGGACAGCTCTTGTAGAAGATCGCCTTGAGATCCGGACATTTCTTCTTCGGGACAGCCAGTCAGTATACCTGCAGACATAAATCTATTAGCTCGTTTCTTTGTCGCATTACACGAAGGTAAGTTCAAACGCATACTGAATATGCCGCCCCGTAGCCTTGTTTTCTCTTTTACGACGTCTACTAGCTGGGATCGCACGTCTTTTAGCTCTTCGCCCAGCAGGGTGTTGGAATCCTGCAGCTTGTTCTTATCATCCCTGGTCCGCGTCAACACACGTTCGCCAGCGGCCAGTTGCCTTTCGGCCTGTTGTTTACCCGCTTGCGCGACCTTCAGTTCCTCTTTCAGTTGATCTAACGATCCTGCCATGGGAAATACAACAGTATTAACATTACTGGTATATGATTATATTTTTCTGATGGAGGGGAACATTACCAGGCGGTGCCTCCTTGGAGTTCTCCAGTTCGGCGGTGACAACAGCTAGCTGGGTCCGACACTTTTCCAGCTCATGAAACAGCATGTCGTTCTTCTCCGTGAGTGCCTGATTATACAATGATCCTTAAATCAGTTGTTTCAACTGCTTCAAGTCTCGGGGGCTACTGGTATATGATTACCAGATATGTACAATACATACTTACCTGCATATCTTTTAAATGTTGGTCAGTGGCTCTGGCAAGCCCGTCCCGAGCAGCTCGGATGTACGCATCAGCCGAGCTGAAGGCATTGAACGCCTCTTTAGTAAAGTTGGGGTCGCGAAGAGCGGCTCTTCGGCGCCGATGATTCATGGCGCTCTCTACTTCAGAGTTCGTGATGGATACATTATCTGAATCCTCTGAAGGAGGACAATCCGGCGGCACTCCCGCGCCAGCCCCCGCCCTAGAGGCAGGGTCTGGAACCTGATTGGTGGAGGCGCGACCGGCAAGATCCCCGGACATAGTCCGGCGAACACTCTTCCTGATAAAACACAGCGGACAATGTCATAGTTCGATGTGACCGCCAGAGGGCATATTTAATGTCATACCTCCTTGATGAAGGCTCGATCGTGTTGTCGTTTGCCTTCCTCTTTGAAGACCCGCCTGGCGCAGGCACCGCCCTCTTATGAGACGCCTCTGGTGTGGCATGGCGTGCCGAGCGCTTCCCCTTTGGAGCACGAGACAGTGCGGCGGGTGAGCCATAATGAGGAAGTTCTTTTGGAGGAGATGTCTCCTGACTACTTACATGTGAAGCAGGGAGGAGGCCAGGATAATCAGCCACGATGGCTACTTCTGTGCCATCATAACCCGCCTGGTAGAAGACTCCCTCCTGGAGCTCTACAAATATGTCCGGATCCTCCTCGTATCCGGGATCGAGGTCCCGGTTATGGTCCTCCGGCTGTGGAGCGGGGCTATGGATCCCTGCGACAACCTTCCGCCATTCGTATTAAAAATGGATGGGTTAATGTCAATCAAACATAACTCAGGGAGAAGATTGAGTAAGGTGCTGGGATTAAAACTCACCCAATTAGGAGGATTGTACATGGAAAAACCCTCTCGGCGCTTAAGACGAGTAAACTCCTCTTTCTCCCCTTTGTACAGATCGGCCAATATTGTGGTCAGGGCGGCAGGGGTGTCCGGACCCTTTCGTCCGCAGTGTGAGGCGTCATCTTCCCCATTATAGTGCCACATAGGGAGCCCTTTGAATTGGAGTGGCTGGACACCCCGAGCTATGGAAGTCGCCATTACCTCGATTATTGATAATCCGGACTAGGCGAGTGTCCTTATCTTGCCCATTAATTGTTGTACTTCCGTGCTATCTTCCTCCTCGAAGCTCCGAGGGCGCCAGCTGTGGCATTTCTTCAATGGAGCGCTGGAAAATTCGGGAAGGCCCATTCGGACTGGGTTGGGGAGGGTGACATCTTCAATATAAAACCACTCCGAGGGCCACTCTTCGGACGCCTTCTTCGGCGTGCTGGACAGGTATCCGGTTGTCACAACCCTAGAATTGCTTGTTTTTAGTTGCATCTGTGAGCATCCATGCATCATGTTTAAATTTATTAAATTTGAATTGGGGATGTTCAAACCCTAGCACCAAATGAATTCAACTAGGTTCAAATAAAAATATTTTCAATGAACCCAAAATGACCTTCAAAAATGTTCATTATTTATGGGAAAAGGTTAAAACCTTTACCAGAGGTCATGCACATTTTTCCAAGGCATTTATGGTCTTTGAATTAACTCATATTGTATTTGAATTGGAGCTATTAATTCCTATAAAATATTTGGTAGCTCCAAATATTCTGAAACATTTTGTGGAGCTTTGGAATAATCCATATTGCTTCTACAATAAATCTCAGAAGCTACAAAAATATTTGGTTAGCAACCAAATTCAAAACAATTACAGAAATAGAAAACAGAAATGGAAAAGAGAGAGAGAGAGAGAGAGAGAGAGAGAGAGAGAGAGAGAGAGAGAGAGGAAACCTTACCGTGCAGCCCACCACTGTAGTGGCCTACTGGCCAAAGCCAGCCCGGCCCACCAGGGGTAGCACTATCTTCTTCCTCCTGCCAGGAGGAGAAGCAGTTGCGTGCCCGATGCGCAGGCGAGCCGCGCCGGCTCCTCCCTGCCTCCGTGCCCCCTCGACTGCCTAGTCGCCTCCACGCCTACCATGCTGCCCCCTCGACCCTCTCTCACTCTCCCTCGAGCTCTCCCCCTCCTCTGCTCTCTCCCTCGCATCACCCGAGCACCACCGTCACCGTCGCTCGCTGTCGCCGTGGCCACTGCCACTGCCTCGCCTCGCCGATGCGCTCAAAAGCTCTGCCTCGAGGCCCCCGTCCTCTACGAAGAGCCACGCGACGTCGGACGCCCTGCATCGCCGGCTACCTCACCTTCTTCCTCCTCTGCCGCCGGAGATCACCGTCGCTACCCCGACCGCTCCATCCCTTCCCCGATCCGCTAACCATCCCTGCAGCTCCGAGGTGAGCCGCTGAACCGATCCCCCCTAGCCCCGTCGTCCCTCGCGCCCGCTAGCCACCTCCCCGCGAACACCCGACGCTGTCGTCCGCCATGGCCGACGAGCTCTGTGCTCTCGAGCCCCTCCGCTCAGACCAGTCGCTCCGGCGTGCTTCTGCTGCCCCGTAGGTGCCGCCTAGCCCCTCTGTTTTCTTGCCCGAGCACCGCAGCCGCATCCCCGCGCACGTCCGAGCACCGGCACCGCCTGGCTTGATGCCACCACTGCTGCCGTCTACCTCGCTCCCTCCCGTGGCCACCACTGGATGCGCGCATGTTCCAGCAATCCATAGCCGCAAACCGCGTGCCAAACCATCGCCCCTAGCACAAATCCGAGCCGCGCCGCCGTCGATTTGGTCGCCGCCGGCCAGGCTCCGGCGACTGCCGACGTGGCCACTTAGTTAAAGGCTAATCACCTACTAATTACCCCCCTAGACACTGACAGCGGGCCCCGTCCCTTAATTAACCACAAGACTTAGATTTAACTTAATCTCGATGGCCCCACGTGTCAGCTTTGACCGTGCTGACATGGCCGTTGACTGGGTCCACATGTCAGCGACCCTAACCAGCTTTGTGACACTGACTAGAGAGACCCACCGGTCAGGTTTGACCTGGACCGGCCTATTGACCCTGCTGACGTCACCCAGACGCAATGCTGATGCAGTAATTGATTTTCTGGATTTAAATAATCCAGGAAATTCCAGAAAATGTTTAAAACTTCTAAAATTCATAGAAATTCAACCGTAACTCCAAATGAAATAATTTATATATGAAAAATGATCAGAAAAATCCAATCTATCCATTTGTACCATTTTCATTCATGACAACTCAACTTATACCTACTGTATAAGTGAAAACACATAAAGGACATTTAAAATGCTTAAGTTTGGAGTTGCATTTGAATCCTTGATTCAAATGAGCTTCGTTGAACTTATTGCTAGATGCATTAGTAAAGATCATAGCATTCTTGACATGTCATTATCATGCATCATAATTGTTGCATTGCATTGATTGTGTTCTTTCTCCGTTGCCGGTGTTTGTTCCCTCTCGATAGACGTGTTTCGACGATGAGTTCGATGACACCGATGAAGAACTATACTATCTTCAGAAGTGCCAGGCAAGCAAAACCCCCTTGTTCATTCCGATACAATCCCACTCTCTCGCTCCTGCTCTCTTTTACTGCATTAGGACAACAACGATTCAACTGTTACATGCTGCGGTAGTTGAACCCCTTTTTCTCTGCATGACCTGTCATTGCCACAGTAAATAGATGAAACCCACTAGCATGAGTAGGAGTTGTTTGAGCCCTGATGTGCCTACTCATTCATGCTTGTTTGTCATGCCTGCTACTGCTTAGAGTTGAGTCAGGTCTGATTCATCGGGGATGAATTGGAATGTGGTGAACATGTCCTACTGTTGAGAGCTAAGTGTGTGAACACGATTTGGTAAAGGTAGCGGTGAGAGGCCATGTAGGAGTACATGGTGAGTTGTCTTATTGCAGCCGTCCTCAGGAACTGAGTTCTGTGTTTGTGATCCATGAACAGTTACTACCACGCATTGGAATGCTTAAGTGCCCCTCTCGACTTATTAATCAACCTGATCTCTATCCAGGAGTTGCAACTAGTTTCTGGTGTTTGTAGGTAGTGTTAGTAGTCTACCAAGTGGCACTCGGCACAGGTGGGCTTGGGACAGACTAGGCACAGTGGCACGGTGTACCAAGTGGCACCCGGATGGTGGGCTTGGGAACCCTGCTCACATCGTTTGGGGCCGTGAGCGACACCCCGACCGGATCTCCTTGCGGATGGAACCCGAATAGGTGATAAACCTGGACTAGAGACTTGTGTGGTTAGTCAGGTCGTGGCCGACTCCCTCGCCAGGCTTCCGCTTGAAGGTTGCCGAGATACACGACGTGTACATGGTGGTAAGTGGCGAGAGCGTGTGTGAAGAAGTACACCCCTGTAGGGTTAACATCATCTATTCGAATAGCCGTGTCCGCGGTAAAGGACTTCTGGGTTGCCTGTACAGTTCATAGACAAGTGAAAGTGGATACTCTAAAATGCGCAAGATAAGCGTGAGTGCTATGGATGGCGTTCTCGTAGGAAGACGGGAGCGGATCCATAGTGGTGTATTGATATGGTGAATATGTGGACTCGTGTGCGCCACCTCAAAAGAGTTACTTGCAGTCGTAGTTTAGGATAGCCACCGAGTCAAAGCTGGATTGCTGTAGTTAAACTCCACCACCCCCTTGTTGATACTGATGCATATGTAGCTAGTTCTGATGTAAGTCTTGCTGGGTACATTTGTACTCACGTTTGCTTAATTTATGTTTTTGCAGAGAGACTTAAGTCTCGCAAGTAGTTCCGCGTGGACTTCGATGTTTAGCTTGTAACCTCAGCTACGAGCTTGTACCTTGGGAGGGTCTTGTAGTTAGTCAGGCTTCTCAGCCTTTTTCTTTTGTAGTTGTCTGTACTCAGACAAGTTAAGCTTCCGCATGTGCTTGTTGCTTGTAGGCTCTGTATGTTGGGTCATCAGACCCATGTTTGTAATATCTGGCTTTTCGGAGCCTAATGAATAAATACTTTGAGTCGTAGAGTTTTGTTGTGATGCCATGTTGTATTTACACATATCGAGCATATTGTGTGTATGATTGAAATGCTTGGTATGTGTGGGATCCGACAACCTATTTGTCTATCCTTGGTTGCCTCTCTTATGGGGAAATGTAGTATAGTGCTTCCACTGAGCCATGGTAGTCTGCTACAGCCCGGTTTACCGGAGTCCTGTTAGCCAAGTTGCTACTGCTCTGGAACACTTAGACTGGCTGGCATGTGATCCACTTCGTTCTTGTGTCTGTCCCTTCGGGAAATGTCACGCGGTGATTTCCGGAGTCCTGCTAGCCTGCTACAGCCCGGGTTCCCGGAGTCCTGTTAGCCCAGTTACTACAGCCCGGATTCACACGCTGATGACCGACACGTTCGATGCTGGTTCATGTATGCCTGTCCCCGTAAGTTAGCGCCACTTTGGGTTCACGACTAGTCATGTCGGCTCGGGTTCTCTGTCATATGGATGCTAGCGACACTATCATATACGCGAGCCAAAAGGCGCAAACGGTCCCGGGCCAGGTAAGATGGCACCCGTGGGAATACCGTGCGTGAGGCCGCAAAGTGGTATGATGTGTTACATGCTAGATCGGTGTGACTTAGGATCGGGGTCCTGACACCGGTCCCGGCTACGCGCCATATATTGACGCCGCCCACCTCGAATACCGATCCCTTTTGAGTGCGAGGGACGAGGCAGAAAAGCTGCCTCCATCGCTCAAAATGGGCCTCGCAGCCCAGGAATAGCTCGCAAAGAGCGACAAAACCCGCGATGTGCAAGATGGAGGCCGGAGTAAAATTGTGCAGTTGGGGGCCGTAGTACTCTAGGAGACCTCGGAGGAAAGGATGGATTGGAAATCAGACGCCTCTTAATAAGAAGGATACGAAGCACACTCGCTCCCCCTGGTTGGATTGGGGAAATTTTCCGCCAGAGCTTTGCCGGTAAAAGATGTTAATCCTGCCCGGACAGGGACTAGATCCGCGGGGGGAAGGAATCCCTGCGTTTGAAGCTTGCTCAGCTGACCATGGGATAATGAACATCTCTCCCAATCGCCTTTCTCGGAGCCATGGGGGTGGGAGGAAGAACTGGGAGTGCTAGCCATGTTTGAATGGTTTCTCCTAGCAAGCTCTAAAGATTTTCCGCCTAGTGTGGAATGGCATCTGAGATCCAATCTCTTTAAATAGACGCCTTTTTTGTGGCCAGGGTGTTATGTGCAAATATACCCTGACCTTTTGTATTCGCTCGACACGTGGAAGCAGAAACAACGGAGGCGCAGAAGCCAAAGGGTATGACATTAAAAGCCAAGTATAACTCTTCGGGTAAGATGCTTTGAAGTATTCGGACGAGGAACCTGCCTTGCAATGCCGAAGACAATCTGCGCGCCGGACATGTCGTCATTGAAGCCTGGTTCGGGGGCTACAGAGGGAGTCCTGGATTAAGGGGTTCTCGGGCGTCCGGGCTATGAGATGTGGGCCGGACTAATGGGCTGTGAAGATACAAGACAGAAGACTTCCTCCCGTGTCCGGATGGGACTCTCTTTTGCGTGGATGGCAAGCTTAGCGTTCAAATGTAAAGATTCCTTTCTCTGTAAACCGACTCTGTACAACCCTAGGCCCCTCCGGTGTCTATATAAACCGGAGTGTTTAGTCCGTACAGGCAATCAGAAACATAATCATACAGGCTAGACTTCTAGGGTTTAGCCATTACGATCTCGAGGTAGATCAACTCTTGTAACGCCTACAAAAAAATACACTTCCGTGATGATACGTGTTTGTCACAGTAGGTCGCGTTTTTGTCATGCATGTACATCCATGACAAATTTATGACAGAATCAAGATAGTCATACCTGTGCTGTCGTAGAAGTGTTCCATGACATTACGAAAATTATCATCGTGGAAGTGTCCACTCCCATGACGATAAATCGCGCGTCACAGAAGTGCTTTCGTCAAGGGTGACCGACACATGGCATCCATCGTAACGGAACGCCATTAAGCTATCGGGTCAGGTTTTGGATCCGATAACCCGTTAACAGCCCCGACCAATGGGGATTTTCCACGTGTAAAATCATCATTGGCTAGAGGAAACACGTTTCGGCTCATCGGTTGGACAGATGTCATCCACTCACTGGACAGAAGGCGCCTATGATACATCGACACGTGGCACGGCCCAACAGTGGCCCATTCCTGTGAAAAGGCCGGCCCGTTTGACTTGGTCAAAAGCTGGCAAGCCGGCCCATGGAAAGCCTGTTAACGGCCTGTTCGCATATAGCCCATTTACAGCCCGCTAACCCAAGGCCCGTTACGCCCTATCCGAATTAGGCCCAGTAGCGTCATTTGGGCCATCCAATATGATTCCAACCCGTTTTCACTTCTGGCCCATGTATAGCCCATGTCGTCTTTCGGCCCATATGAGGCCCTTTGTAACTCTTGGCCCATTAGCGGCCCGTGCTGAAACTGGCCCGTAATGAACAGTGTATTACATTACACCCATTAACGGCCTGTGGTGAAACTGGCCCGTAATGAACAGTGTATCACTTTATACCCATTAACGGCCCGTTATTCCGTTGGGCCGTTTCCAGCCCAAGTTAACTTTCGGCCTTCTGAGGGCCCATTTATTCTTGGGCTCATTTGCAGCATTCGGTTACTTACGGCCCGTTACTGTCATTTTCTGCTTGTGGGCCAAATTCAGCCCGTCGTTACAGTCGGCCCGTTTGTGGACCGTTAGTCTGTTGGGCCATTTTCATAGCATCACCAAATACGGCCTATTAACGATGGCCCGTTATGGTCGGCCCATGAACGGATGATTCCAACTCTAGCCTATTTACGGCCATAATGCGGTCTTTTTGGCCCATGTTTGGCCAATCGATCATACGGCCCGTATAAGGCCCATTGATGATACGGCCCGCAGAAGGCCCATTGTTTCTACGGCCCGTAGAAGGCCCATTGTTTCTACGGCCCGTAGAAGGCCCACTGTTTCTACGGCCAGTAGGAGGCCCAGTGTCACTACAGTAAATATTAGCCCATGGTTATTGTTTAGTTTTTCAAAATAGGTTATTGTATCCACTAGCTAACCGCGGAAAAAGAACTGCAATGACTACAAGCAAACAAATAAACAAGACAACAAGGAAATAAATAAGCAAGCAACTAACGCTAGGCTATCACGGCAATTACACATATTACATCCACTGGGCATCAAAGTTCGCCACTAGTGCAAATATAGGGAACAAAGCAGCATATCATATACACTGGTTGTCAAAGTTGGCGACCAGCACAAATAAACGCCGCGGCAAAACAAATCCAGAACTGGAACCACTTCAGAAGATCTCAAGAAACAATATCCTGGGTACCCATAATGCTGGCAAGATGCTTAGCAAGCTTATTAACTTTCTCTTGTTTGGCGCTTAAATCCTCCAGCGCTTGCTGTTGCACCAGAAAATATGCATCTGAATTCTGCAGGGACTTCCTCAGTCCTTCAGCTTCCTGTCGCAGCACATCTAATCGATGTCTTTCAACTTGAAGTTGAGACTCAAGAAGACGAACTGATTCAGGCAGCGAGTTCGAAGAGCTTGTGCCAGCAGTAGTGGCCAGTAACTCGAACACTACATCAAGACAGGACTTTTGGGTTCCCTCACTATCGTCAAGATAGTTTTTATCAGCTTTCTTGGAGACCAACAGGGATGTCTCACTATCTTGAACCTTATCTGCATTACTTCCTTTACCATTGGATAACGCGGTATTGTTCTCCAATATTTTGTCCGCATTCTAAAAGAGAAACAAGCAGACACATCACATGTTTACCATGTTGTATATGAAACTCATTTTGGTAAATGAGTTCAGTAGTAGAGTGGACAGGATAACAGCATGAAACAAACATATATCTATGTACCATGGTCACTTTATGGTCTATATCATTCTAGTTTTTGTTGCCAAATCAAGATAGAGACACAGTTCAAATAATATTTGTTCAAGACAAAGCAGAATAGACAGAATAATAGTGTGGGTAACTATAGAGCAATAACAACACTTGTAATGTGCATGACATGAGAACATAACTGTTTATTCAATTGAAACTGAAATCAACATAGAGCAGGTTACAACAGCAAACCAGTTAAAGAAACAGGTTTAAAACATACCTGTTGCGCCATTGGAGTTTCAATTCCATCCTTCAAATTTGAAAATAGTTGGTATGAGTAAATACAGTAATGCAAGAGCAAAGGAGTATGAACCATAGCTACAGAACCTGACCTGAGAACAAATCTTCTTCTCCTTTAAGCGTTGAGTTGGGATTCGGAGTGGTGGTCCTCGTGCTTTGGGCACTGCAGTTCCCTTACTAACTGCTCATGTTTGGGTGCTCTGTGGTGGAGACGGTGCTGTGTCAACTGGAACTGGGTACTATCTGCCGGGGTTGGGGTTAGAAGGGGTGTAGCTGGTTCTCTGTCCAACTGGGTAGGGGTACAATCTGCGAGAGTCTAGGTTATGTGTGGTGGATCTGGTCCTTGGGCAAGTACAACCGTGGTTCTATCTGCATCAACTAGTAGCACTATCTTTTCTGAAGACCGTGTTGTTACTCCCTTAGATACTGCCATCACGCTCTCCAATTCAAATGGCTGATAAACAAGAAAAGTAATTGAAAGTATAGACATTGTATGATAGACAGGTGCAATGGATAGTGGGGAATAAATGAGGGCATGAAATAATTCATATTTATGTTGTCTATCCAAACAGGATAGCATGACACAATTTCACATATATGATGGCTAACTAAACAGGATAGCATGACAGAATTTCACATTATGATGGCTAACTAAAAAAGATGGAAAGACATAGTTCAAAATATGAGACTATGTAAACAGGATGACATGACATAACTATATAATGTGTTTATTAAATAGGTTGGCATGCCATAATTCACATACATTCACGGATAGAATGCCATAATTCAAAATATGATGACTGTAAACACTAAACAGGATGAGATGACATAACTATATGATGTCTTTATTAAATGGGTTGCCATGCCATAATTCAGATAGATGATGTGTATGTACTATGTAAACATGATGGCATGATATAATTCAAATATATGATTTATATAGTAAGCAAGTAAGCAGATGGCAATCCATATATGATGTAAAAACTAAGCAATGCAAGACAACATGCATGACATGGGTAATATAACCTGCCAAGTTTGAGCATAGACCTCAGGGGAAATAGGACTGGTCATCAGTCTCTGAATCCTCCTCTGAGGAGCTCTCTGTAACCAGCAAGATGTCTGCTTCAGCAGGTAGCATTGTCTGCTCTGAATACCTTTTTTTCACTCCAGATACTTCCATCACCGCTTCAAATGGCTGATGCATAGGAAGAGTAGTTGAATATACAAACGTTGTTGACAAATGGAACACGTAATACAAAAAAATGATAGCATGATATAATTCACATACATGATGATTGGCTAAACAGCATGGCATTGCATAATTCACATATATAATGCCTTTGCAACAAGATAGCATTGTATAATTCACATATATAATGTCTTGCAACAAGATGGCAATGCATAATTCACATATATGGTAATTAGACACTGAACAGGTGGCATTCACACAAAGCATGTCTAAACTAATCAAATGACATAGCAATGCGAGACACCATACGCACGATATGAGCAACATAACCCTGCCAAGTTAGAGCATACACCTCGGGGGGAATAGGACTGGTCATCTGTCTCTGAATCCTCCTCTGAGGAGCTATCCGTAACCAGCGAGATATGCGCTTCGTCAGATAGCATAGTCTGCTCTGAAGACCTTGTTTTCACTCCAGAATTTGCCATCACCGTGTCAAATGGCTGATGCACACGAAGAGCAGTTGAATGTACTAACATTGTTGACAAATGTAATATGTAACGAGAAAAAAGGATGGCCTGATATAATTTACATATAAGATTACTGGGTAAGCAGGATGGCATTGCAAAATTCACATATATGATGCCTGGCTAAACAAGATGGTGTTGCATAATTCACATAAACGATGAATAAACTAAACAGATGGCATTCGCAAAAAGGATGTCTAACTAAGCAGATGACATATTTGATGTATAAAGTAAGCAATGCAAGACACCATATGCATGATATAACCAACATCAGCATGCCAAGTTAGAGCGAAGACCTCAGGGGGTAAATAGGAGTTGTCTTCTCCTTCTGAATCCCCCTCGGAACAGATATCTTCCTCTCGATTACAATCCGAAATGCGTGGAGGGGGGCTGCCTTTGCGCCTACCATGGAGCAACGTCTGCATGAAATTTTATTGCCACACAAGGCTCGTCTCTTTTGCTCTACATGTTCAGTTCCATTGTTTACAATAACTGTCATGCATAGGAATAAAACATAGTGAGATTATGTAAGGAGTGCATGCAGAAATCCAGAGTGATGGTAGCAACCTGTGGATAGACCCAAAACCAATAATAGCAGGTAGATAATGGCTTCAGTTAAAAAATACAGATAATGGCTTCTTTACTATTTGTTTCCCACCCAACATGAAACTCATAGTAGACACCGGAGATTAACCAGATAGTAGATAGATACTATTGATAGCGGCCCCGATATGTACCCCACAACCATTTAAAAACTCAAGTTTGACCATTAGTTTGGAGCTGACTTAGAGTCTAATCGGTGAACAGGACGATAAAGTAGCATGTAATATTAAGCGATGCATAACGTAAGCAGACACGAAAGAGTGCGACCTCTCTTGTGGACCCGTGTAGTCCTCGAGGTCATCTGCTCGGTTGATGATGGTAATGCAGTTTTCATGGCTGCCAGCGGCGGGGAAGAAGATCTGAGGCGGCGAAAGACAGTCTGGAGGCCGGATCCCTGCTGTGCTGGACCCTTCTGTCGTTGGAGCAGCTGAGCTGGGGTGGACGATGGCGCAGCAGGAGTGGGACAAACCACGCAAGGTTTTCTTTGACAACTATCTATAAGAGAAGTAATTCTGTAAGGGCTCGTTTGAATTGGAGGATTCCAACAATGCAGGGATAGGAAATAGATAGGAATGCATGTGCAAAACAGAGAATTTAAAAACACAGGATTTCTGCCAATCTGGGTGTTTGATTCACAACAATTGGAAGATCACAGGATGCAAAGAAGCATGGTGAGATTAAGTCAAACCACAAGAAAATGTACTGTTATAATGCTATTATGCTACTATCTCTTAGTCTTGTGCTTCATGAATAGGAATTTGAAAAGGAGGACAAGTGAAAATTAAAATTCCTACATTTTTTCTTTCAAGGAGACACTAAAGGAACAAATCCGTGTGCTCAGTGGACAATATATATAACATGTAGAGTAAAAAAGAGATGCAACAAGTGTACAACCTCTTTGGCGAAGCCATGTCGATCTCAGCGTGATTGGGTTGGCCGGTGAGGATGCTCCGGTTGACTTTGCTGTCGGAGGAGGGGAAGAATATCTTAGGCGTCTGGAGATGGAGCCCGAGGTACTGCTCCGCTGTGATGGAGGGTTTCGTCGCTGGAGCAGCTCCGGTGAGTTGTACGACGCCGAGGCTGAAGCAGGACAAGAGAGACAACGAACAACGTTAACCTGAGTGGAATTCTAATAGCATCTCCAATACATGACGTAAAATAAATAACCACAAAGTGCTAGATGTAAAATACATCAGCCGCTCATCTCTGAACTTAACTGTCGAAATTGAACTTAAGTGTCGAAACTGAACTTAACTGTCGAAACTGAATTTTGCTGTCGAAACTGAACACACTAGCAAGGTGAGGCTACACGTCGATCGACTGACTTTTTCATCTCTGGTCAGTCAATTTTGCAGCCGTTGGATACGAAATCAAGGGCCTGCGGTTCATCTTCAACCTCCACCCCCATGAGCCGCCAGCCACCACCGGCCAAATAGCAGCCCCCCGCCGCCCGCGGCCGGCGGTGCGCCGCCCCGCCCGCCCCGAAAACACTCCCCACCGCCGGTCTGCCGCCGCCCCGGCCATCCCTCTAGGCCCCCCCGTGCCGAGCTTTTTCTCCGACAATCCCCACGCCACCGCCCCGCCAACGCCCCGCCACCGCCGGCGACCACCGTCCCCATCTTGAACCCTAAGATAGATAGTGGGGTACCTCTCCGGCGAGCCCCCCTCCCCGCTGTG
>NC_057814.1:285438460-285441321 GCF_018294505.1 Triticum aestivum | reverse complement strand
TGACTGACCCAAAAGTCGATTCAGTCGACTAAAGTGTAGCTAAATCGGAGCAGCATCGCAAGCAAGAGCAAGAACGAGAGCAGCAGTGCGAGCAAGAGCAATAGCAAGAGCAGACCAGGCAGGGGACCGAGAGCAAGAGCAGAGCAGCAGCGCGAGCGAGAGCTAAAGCAGCAGCAGCTCCTACTGATGTGGACGTCGCCGCCGAGGGAGCGACGTCGTGGAGGAAGTGGCCGGCGACGCCGCCGTGGATGGAGCCGCGCCGTGTCAGCTCGGGACCGAGCGCCGGCAGCACCGTGAGATCGAATCAAGAAGAAAATGCGGCGATTAGTGTACAACCTCTTTGGTGGCGCCGATTAGGCCGCATCTTCATCCGAGGAAACGGTGATGATGATGCTCTTCCGGTGGTGCAGGTGAAGACGGCGGTGTGGGAATGGAGGTGGCCCGAAAGACGAGGGGAACGTCGGGGCAGCTCCTTGGAGGTGGAGGACGGGGTGGCTGAACCGGCGGGACAATGAGATCGACGACGGATCCTCATCCGGTACGGTGGATGAGGGACGTCGAGGTGTTGCTGTGGACGACGTCGTCGAGGAAGAGGCTCCGGCTGGGTGGCGGATGGAGCAGGGTGTGGGGTTTCGTCGCGGGTTTTCGCGGCCTCGGTGTACGAATGGGTGGGCGGATGGGATGGCAGTGGGGAACCATGGCTTAGAGACGCGCTTGTCCGAAATGTGGGGTAAGTTACAAAAGTACCCCCACCGATTTGAGGCGGTTCTTTCGGTTCAGGGGTACCACGGGCATTTCGCGTGTCGAGATTTCACACGAGGTGGGAGTTTTCGCGCGCGTTGTAATTTCGGAATAGCAAGGCGCGGGTTGAGATGGAGGGAGTTGTCGGAGCACAACGAGACAAAGATATATCTTAAATATTTCGGGCTAACAAGGCGCGGGTTGAAATTTCCGGACAAGCCTAACGTGTACTGTACCAAATCAATGCGCACTACAAATGTCATTCAAAACTTTGAATTCATGTTATGTTCAATTAAAATATTTCCCTACGTGTATAATGCATGCAACCTACTACTCAAATGAACATTTTAGTGCATTCCAAACGTATATACTACCGCTTCAATATGAACTAAATTTTAATTCGTTTCTCTATTTGAATAAGATCTACAGTAATGATTGTTGTGAAGTCAAAGCATTTGAATTCGTTTCTCTGTTTTAATAAGATCTACAATCATCATTATTTTCAAGTTAAACCATCGTTTGTGTATTATCTTCACAGCACACCACATGATTAGTCTCGAGTTGAATATGAACTATGTGTACTATATGAACTCGAACTAGATTTTTTGAATCCACTTTATTTTGATTTCAAATCACATTACATTTCTAGCTCTAGCTAGATCTTCATAATCTAAACCATGTCTCATATGTATAATGTGTTTATCACATTATGTATGGTGCCCCGCCCCCTACGCCTACAAGTATTTAGATGTGAGTTGCAAACACCACACATTACCACAAATTCAAATAAAATGTGAGAATGTTCGATATATAGTATTGTTTAGATTGTTCGATATTTAGTTGTAAGCTGCAAACGCCACACATTATCACAAATTCAAATAAAATGTGAGATTGTTTGATGTATAGTATGGTTTAGATTGTTCGGCATTTAGTTGTGAGTTGCAAACGCCATGCATTATCACATTATGGTATAGCATGTGCACAGCATGTGTATCACCGCTATATTCATGCATGCAATGTTTAAAACACTATGATCTCCTATTCAAATATATGAATCCGCTTTCATATCAAATTATGATCTTTGTTAGTCTCTTACACCCACACAATCCTCTAACCTTTGTAGCTACCACTAACTTTCTCTCGTGCATGCACACACCCTCCTCGCCCTCCCCCTCCCTCGGCATTCTATCCACCGGGCACATTCATTTTTTTCTTTAGGTCGTTCTCCCAGAGTCTCCACAACTCCTTTCTGACACACACCGATCGATAAACCTCTCCAGCGATGCCTGCCTACAACATACACACACACCTTCAATCTCCTCCTTTATGTGTCCTTGCCTCGTGTCTCTCATACGGTCAGACACACGTGTAAACTCTCGCCCCTCTTTTCATCGATCTCACAACCGCACA
This sequence comes from Triticum aestivum, assembly GCF_018294505.1. Lineage (NCBI taxonomy): Eukaryota > Viridiplantae > Streptophyta > Magnoliopsida > Poales > Poaceae > Triticum > Triticum aestivum. The sequence goes on along the minus strand of NC_057814.1, from coordinate 285,439,170 downwards.
CTCCTCCCCCTATCTAGCTAGTAGTTGGGCCTCTCGCACCACCTCCTAGCTCCATTCTCTCTGTCTATCGGTCTCGCTGGGCCTTATTTGCCTCTAACAAATGGACGTACCGACCGATCTCTCGCTATACATATAGCTAGCTAGGTCCTTATAACTCGTTTTACCCACACGTAAATCGATCTACCTCATTAGTTTTGTCTCTCCCTTCCTCCGACAAACAGCAATTGATCTACCGATCTAGTTAGGTTTGCTTACCAAACACATGGTTCCGCTTCATCATCCATGGATGCGTCCCGACAGATCTATCACGCACAGGCACACACAGAAACACATCCCCACTCTTATTGATAACATTGCAGTTCCACCCTCAGTTTGTCTAGTAGGCCTCTCCCACCATCTTCGAGAAGCAACTCCATCACCCATCCAGCACTCTACCCCTCTCCCTCCCTCTCCCTCCCTCTCTCTCTCCTCTCTCTCTTTGTCCCATCATATTTCCCGTCCTTCAGTTATGTATGGATGTCGACTGATCTCCCTCAAGACATAGCTAGGTCTCTCCTTCTGAACACATATATGAGTCGTTCTACCTCTACAGTTAGGCCTCTGCCTACCCCTCCCCCCACCCCCCTCCCCCCCACACACACCGATACATCGAGCGCTCTAGTCATGTCTCCCCGCCACACACAAACTTGACATGTGCCCTCTAACGTTTC
>NC_057814.1:285056167-285105889 GCF_018294505.1 Triticum aestivum | reverse complement strand
TGAAAAATCCTACCGAGTGGTGAGCAACCCTCTCACTCGGGGGCTTAGCTCCAGTCCAGTACTCGCCTAAGTTTAAAAAATCCCGCCGAGTGAAGAGCAACCCTCTCACTCGGGGGCTTAGCTGTAGTCTAGTACTCGCCTAAATTTGAAAAATCCTACCGACTAGTGAGCAAGCCTCTCACTCAGGGGCTTAGCTGTAGTCCAGTACTCGCCTAAGTTTGAAAAATCCCGCCGAGTGAAGAGCAACCCTCACACTCGGGGGCTTAGCTGTAGTCCGGTACTCGCCTAAGTTTAAAACACGTTGCGAGTGAGGATCGATCTTCTCGCTCGTGGACTTGGCCACGCAATCCATCCCGATCCGCAAGGACGACGAGGTACAGGTCGATTACGACCTCTCCTCAGAGCTGCGCCATAAGTACAATGAGCGTTCCATCCCGATCCGCAAGGCCGATGAGGTGCAGGTCGACTGCTTAGAGTTGCGCCATAAATACAATGTGCTCTCTGACCTGATCCGCAAGGACGACGAGGTGCAGGTCGACGGCTACCTTCTCCTCGGAGTGCATCACAAATACAAAGACTATTCCGACTGAAGAAACAAGTTCCACTCGAAGGCAAACACAAGCATATTCAGAGAAAGACCGAGGTGAGATAAATCTTACGAGGTTCCAGACCACGGATTAAAGTACTCGGGCATCAGGCCTGAAGGAGTTTAACGGTTACAAAATCACTCGGCATTCCGAGGCAAATTTAAGACGAAGCATAAAGTTTGTTCACCTTGCAGGAGAAGGGCTAGCAGTTTCGACGAACTCGTCCACGTCAATTCCATCAGCAATCCGAGTGGCAGCAGCAATGAAGGTTTCCATGAAAGATTGGAAGTCGTGCCTTTTGGTATTGGCAACCTTGATCGCCGCCAGCTTCTCTTCTCGAGCTTCCTTGCAGTGGACACAAACCAGGGACAGAGCCACGTCAGCACCGCACCGAACAGAAGACTTCTTCCATTCCTGCACTCGACCAGGGACCTCATTGAGTCGAGCCATCAGAGACTCAAGGTAATTTTGGAGTGTCGCCCCTGGCTAGAGCACTATGTCGATTCGCGACACCGCAACTTTCAGCCGAGAAAGGTAGTCGACGACGCTAGCGACACAAGATTCCAGTCGGAGCATGTTCATGGCGGCTTCGTCCCTAACAGGAGAGAGGATGGGGTCCAAGCTTGTCTCAATTCGCCCAATTTCTTCCTCGAAATCCTGGCAAAATTCTGCACACGCAATACAACGACGAGTCAATAGCAATATCGAGTCGACAGCAACAAGTCGGTCGGACAAAGGAAAGCACCTTCAAGCATAACGAATAACTTCTTGGCAAGTCCTCCCAGATAATTCTCCAATTCATCTCTCTTGCGGGCGATGTCTTCTATCTTGTCGGTCAGGGCCCCCTTGTCCTTCTTCAGATGAGTCGCCCCCTTGTTGGCTTCATCCAGGGTAGTCTTCAGCTTGGCGTTCTCCTCCTCCAGTTTACCGACTGAAGCAAGCTTCTCCTCGGCGAGTGCGGTTTTCTCTTCTGTTGCCTTCCGCGCAGCTGCAAGGTCCAGATCCTTCTTCGCCAGAGCCTGGTTCATTGTTTCTGAAAGAAATAACACTTGGTTCAGAGAAAGGAAATAACACTCGGTTCAGAAAGAAATCAGTCGAGAAATTTTTCATACCAACGGCTTCATCCTTGGCCTTCTGCAAGTTCGTCTTGGCCAACTCCAAATCGAGATTGAGCTGAATCTGCTTCTGATCCTGTTCAGCAAAATGACCTCCAAGTTCACAAGATTTCTGTGATCAGAAGATGGTTAATCGACAAATGTAATGATTGGTTACTTCAGAACAATAGAGTGACAAATTCAACAAGTTCTAAGACTACTGTTGGATCGAACATCCAACAATACTCTCGGGGACTACACCCAGTGGGTGCACTTAGCGTGCCCCCACTGGTCCAGTTTCCACCCGACATGGTCCGTCCAGGCCGAGTGTAAAAAAGGAAAAAAAAGAAAAGGAAAGTTGTTCTCAGACCACAGTTGACTGCCCGCAGTCGACTACGGTCTCGGGGACTACACCCAGTGGGTGCACTCAGCGTGCCCCCACTGGTTCAGGTTCCACTCGACGAGATCCGTTTAGACCGAGTGAGAAAGATCTGATTCTCAGACCATAGCCGACTGCCCGCAGTCAACTATGGTCTCGGGGACTACATGTGACAGCCTGGTTTTTGCCCTTTCTTATTTGCTTGAAATTTCATTTGAAAGTTTTTGAAACTTGGAGTTTCTGAATCTTTTCATTTGGACTTAAACACTTGGGCATCCTTGGCTTTCACCCAAGTGTTCACTTCTCTCCCAAACCATCACTTCACTTCTGATCCACCACAAAATAACCTTTGGAATATTTTTCTTAGATGAAAAATATTCATTTTCTCTCAAAAACCCTAAGCCAGATCTGTTTGCTTCAAGGCAACCCTAATTTTTATGGCTCCGAAAATTCTAAGATAATTCACAAAAATTCTAGGGACCCTAGGGCACCTCCCTGAGCAAAAATATTTCATCACTTTTTGGAATATTTTTGCTACAGAAAATCTTTTCTATTCTGGACAAAAATGGTGGTTTCTACAGCAACTACCATTTTACTTGCTCCATTTGACCTGAACTTTCTTGTGCATCTTTACCTTAGTAACTTATAACTAGCCTCCAAAGCACAGCCCCAAACTCCAGCCATTTGACCACAGTAACATCACAAAGTTACTGACCAGAAACTTACCTGGCTTATAAAATCTTCTCTACTGCACCTAGATCCAAACCAAACCGTGGTAGACTTCAAAACTACCACGAACAACATGCCAGACATGATTTTTGGACGAAGGCTGGCCTGAGGAGAGAGTTCACGCGGTGACCACGCGTGTCCACGATGCCAGACATGCGTGTCGACGCGCTCTGGGTGACGCCGAGCGCTCTGTTCGAGCGGGCTCGCTTCCCCCGCCTGCCCAACCATGCTAAACCCCGCCACCATCATCGTCTCGGCGTCCTTAACTCCTCCCTGGCACTCGCCGACGCCGGAGCTCGCCGCAGCGAGCACGGGCAAGGTCCGGCCAGCCCAACAGTGCGGAGCGCACTATGCTCGTCGCCATCCCCTTGATCCTATGCTCGTCTCTGCTCGCCCACAGTGGCCGCGTGACCTCCGTCGCCTTCTCCCCCTCTCACTGACGCCGCTCGTCGCCGGGCGCCGTGGACAGGTGTCCACCGGAGGAGCCCGAAGCACCCTCGCCGCTTGCCTATAAATAGAGCCACCCCCAGCCTCCTCGAGCACCATCCAGCACTCACACAGACCCCACGATCGAGTAGGAAGCCGTAGCCCGGCCGGGCAGGCATCGAGCCGCAGTCCCCGAGCTCGAGCTCGCCGGCGATCCCCTCTGGTCGCCGCGGTAGCTACAGCCCCTCCCAGGCCTGGGCGACCCCTCCAAGGCCTCCGCCTCTCTCCGGTGAGGCCATCTCGCCCGCTTGGAGCCTCTAGAATGACCTCTGCTCTCCCTCTTCCTCAACTCCGGCGACCTCCATGTTCTGCCTCCGCTTGCGAGCTAGTTTCCGACGCCATCCGACCACCCCTAGCCACGCTACGGGTACAGGCAGGTGCGCCATCGTCCCCTCTCTCAATCCCTCCCTCTCGTTTCGGCCAAGGAGCCCTCGTCACCGGCGAGAGCTCCGGCGAAGCCGCTGCCCTCTCTGTTTCTCTCTCCCTCTTCCCCCACCTGACTAGCGGGGCCCGCTAGTCAGCCACTCAGTACACGTGCGAAGCGGTATGAGTGGTGGCGCCCCTGGGCTTTACGCCTTCGACGTCACCCCCAGCTGTTTCTTTTTATTCAAATTCATTTATATTCCAGAGAGCATCAAACAATTTTAACTTTTTAACCATAAGTCCAAATGAGACGATTCTTTTTGCACTGTGTTGTTTGAAAGGAAATCTAACAGCTCACTAAAGATGAGATTTTTCTGAGCTGTTTAGAATTTCTGGTGAATTTCAGAAGTGTTCTTGATATTCTCTTTTTGTGTTTAAAATTATTTTCAGAAGGTGAGGCTTGTCTTGAGGATCACCAGGAGGCTTGTGAACCTCATCTGCACTAAGGCAAGCCACAGCAACATTTTTATGATGCCATTTCAATATTTTTGATTTTCTCACTTAAATGAAATGATTAACCCATGCATTTAAATAATTATTGAATTATTTGTATTCTGTTAAGTATTGGTCAGTTGTTATGCTTGATTTACATAATAGTTGAAACTAGTTTAAGTGGGTAAAGCAAGTTAAAATTTATTTGAGGTGATGTTAGAAATAATTTTGTTATGCATGTTAGTATTTATTTAAAGCTTTGTGTTTGCATTCTTAAATTGATCATATTACTTGTTTAATCATATTACTTGTCTTACAGAATGTTTGAACCCAACTTAGTGATAAAGAAATTAAGAGGTGTTGATAATGATATCTTTTGGTCAAGCATATGAAAGATTTATCGGAGTTACTTTCTTGCGTAGGAAATTAATAAAACTTGTTGCAAAATATTTTGGTTAAGTTGTGAGTCATTTTTGAGCAAGTAGAGTAATATGAGTTGTTGACGTTTATGCTTGGTGTGCATATGGATGATGTCGGTCATTTTTATCAATATGTGATGCATGTGTTGTTTTGCATTTCATGGCATGCTATGACACCGGTCATTTTTAGTTTAAAGTTAATCCTGAATATAACTCAACTTGAATATACCGTTGACTGGGTCATGGTGCCGCTGAATCGAGTTTCTTTCCAGTGCAACCACATTTGCCTTGTGGGAAGGCCTTGATTCGGTCCATTGACACGGCCTCTGGTCGGTGCCTCCATCTAGGGAAGATTATATCGTGTTTGCTCTGGCCTGGTAAGGACACATAATCTTGTGTGCTCGTTGATGAGATTATGGTACCGAGTCCCCGAGTGGGAGTGTTTTGACCACGACGATGGTCGGGGTGTCTTTGGTAGACACGGGGCCACCCAGGACCAGCCCGTTGGGGATTTGGGTCAGAGTGGCCGGGAGAGTGCTGTGGAAATGGAAGGGTTTTGTTGGAATGCCGTTGGTCCACCCGAATGGGAATGCGAGGACATGGGTTCCGTGGTGTGGGTACAGTGTGCTACCTCTGCAGAGTGAATAATCTATCGATAGCGGAGTCCACGGTCACGGACACCTCGTACTAGGTCCCACCATGAGTCAACGTTTAATAAAAATTGCACACTAAGCTATGAACTTTGCATTGTCAATGGATGGCAGAAAGGCCATCGAGGTATTTGGGACCAAATGATGGTCGTGGTTGTGATCGCCGTAAGGATCACGAGTTGTTCTTGAGAAAGACCACTATGGTGGTGTGTTTGTGGTCCAGAGATGATCGCAGTTGGTAAGCTGTCCTGAGGGACGTTCGGGCTTGATCACAGCATGTTGACATATAATGTTGCATTATTAATAATTGGTTAAATATCATGATATTGTTTGTCATTATGATTATGCTTGTTGTGAGCTTGCAAGTACATTCAATGTACTGACCTGGCCTGTCATGCCAGATTTCAGGAAAGTCTCGTTGGAAAGGAGCGCTGTTCGAGTCTAGATCGTGTCCACATCAGTGTCCCTGTGATATGGAGCTTCCGCTACGACGTTATTCCGCTGCCACGTAGTTGTTCGAGTCGAGGCCCCTTTATGTTCACTAAATAATGTACATATTGTTCCGCCACACCGAGTGTGCCGCTTGGCCTCGACCACTTTTGTAATATGAACTCTGTTCCGCTAGCATCAACAAAGCGGTTGTTTTCTGTACCAATATGTTGTGTGTTGCCAGAAGACATGATCTCTGGGCTGGCAATGTAGGGTAAACCGGTCGCTCTGAGCCGGGGTGCCACAACGGTTGGTATCAGAGCCGCGCTGACTGTAGGCCACGCTAGACTACGACGTGTTAACTCGACGCTAGACACGAGTAAATGTGAGTGTCGGTAGCAGCTATAGCTCGTTGTTGCATTGTAGTCATTTGATTATTATTTTTATGCTAACCTGTTAATGGTTGTGAGTGTAGATGGCTCCGGTGCCGTATCCGTGCCAGTTGCAGTTGATGTCGTACACGTCACCGCACCTTCTCCGTAACGTGTGGCGTCGGCTGTACCCTCACGGAGACGAACCAGTCTACCGTGTGTACCGGGAGCGTCTAGCAGACTCAGTGTATGAGTATCACGCAGTGGTTACTCTGCGCACCAGTTCCGATTCCGGCCCTTACACTCGCACTTCTCGGAGCGGTTACGCCTCCACCGCTTCTCAGGCTGTCCAGTTTGCCGCATTTGAGGTCCTTGTCGAGCTTCGTTATACCGAGGTTCAAATGCAGCATCACCCAGGATTCTATTACGACCCATCTCTGCACGACAACGGTCGTGTCTGTTTTCCTCTTGTTAACCCGGAGTGTGATAGTGTTGCTAGCCATCTTGCTCGCTATATCACTGCTAACTATCTGATGATCCATGAGCTGGCTCGAGAGCTGACTCGTGCCCGTACTTCTTTAGCCGCTACCTTGGTCACTACTAGATTCACCACTACTCCATCCTCACTGGGATTTACACCTTATGTCCCAGTTAGCTCTAGCTCCCCTATTTCGCCGGTTACTCCCCGAGTAGCACAGGCGTTCGATCGTGAACCCTCTCAGTACTCCTGCCGAGTGGGTCTCACTTCTTGCTACTCCTGCAGCCCCGATGCTTCATCCTACCCCAGCCCCTGAGGGAGAGCCCTCGAGGCAGCATCGTCGTATTACCTTTAACCCGGAGGTTTCCGTTAATCACGTCAGTTCGGGATCTAAGACCGCTTCAGGGGAGGACACCGCAGCACCAGCAGAGCAGTAGTGTCTTTGAGTATTCGCAGTTGTCTAGATGGTGTACGGATGTAGTTGTACGAGTCATGATGCTTCATGTATGAGAGTAGTGGAACCAGTCAGGTTGTTAAATTTTCATGTATGAGTCTATGTATAATTATGATGGGACTTTAATCGCCGTATTCTCTTCGCTCTTTTTTCTTTTTCGAGAATTGTTGCTAGCTTTTCCCCAATTTTATTCTTGGATGCCTCTCATCTCGATTTCGTTGCCTTGGGAAAAATACTCAATAGGATGACGCGGGGAGGCGGCAGTAGCAACGTTCGTGAGGGAACTCCTGTTCGTCGTTCCGCATGACAGGCAGGGTATTCTCCCGAGCCGTACGTTCAGCCACCATCACCTCCGCCTGATCCTCCCTCCACCGAGCAAGTTCTGCGTATGTTTGAAGAAAAAAGGAACAATGATCTGATTGAAATATTGAGAAGTGTGCAAGCTATAGTTGGACAAAATGGAAATCAGAATGGTCATCACTCAAAGCTCTCAGATTTTCAGTGGACCAATCCACCCAATTTCAGTCAGGTTGTTGACCCATTGGATGCAGACGATTGGTTGCGCACCATGGAGAAAAAGCTTGAGATCGCCCGTACTGAAGGAAATGATAAAGTCCCATTTGCAACCCATTACCTTGAAGGCGCAGCTGCCATATGGTGGGAAAATACAAAAGCCATGTGGCCGATTGATGAGGAAGTCACCTGGGAAAAATTCAAGGATAAGTTCCGCAAATATCACATCCCTACTGGAGTTATGAAGGCCAAGCAGTGTGAATTTCTCGCGCTTGTCCAAGGAAATCAATCTGTGGCTGAGTATCTGCAAAAATTCAATCATCTGGCCCGTTACTCTCTGTATGACGTGGCCACCGAAGAAAGGAAGATGGACAGATTTTTTGGAGGTTTAGATCCGCAACTTCGGTGTGCTCTCAGTATGTTTGATTTCACGGATTTCCAAACTCTGGTAGACAAGGCATTCATTGCTGAATGGGAACACAAGCTTATATCAGATAATAGGCCTGTTAACGACAACAAGCGCAAGTTTGAGCCAAAGAAGGATGGGCAACCTATGCAAAAGGCTCGTACCTGGCAGCAGACTCAGGTGGAATAACGGCCAAATTGGCAGCAGAATGTCAACAAGACCACCACTCAAGTCAAGAATGTTGTGGCCAATCCAATGCATGAGGAGCGGCAGAGCAATAATTCTTGTTTCACTTGCGGGCAGCCCGGACATTATGCCAAACAGTGCCCCAGGAACCACAAGGTGAATGCGCTGAGCAGGCCACAAGTCAACTTTATGGAGTCAGGGCCAACCCAGCAAAACTTCACTGGGCACGTGAATGATATCTCCGCCGATGAATCCCAAGAGAAGCCAGAAGTCATCATTGGTATGTTTTCTGTTAATGACATACCTGCAGTAATTTTATTTGACTCTGGGGCTTCCCATTCTTTTATTTCTCGGAGTTTTGCCGCCCAAAACAATTTTCCTTGCACAATTTTGGGCAAAAATATGCTAGTACAAACCCCGGGATCTATAATCAAGAGCAATCTAGTCTGCCGTGATCTGGAGATCAATATCAACGGGGTCCACTTTCCAACATCTCTGATAATCATTGGGTCTGAACAGTTGGATATTATATTGGGAATGGATTGGCTGACCAAATATCAAGTTTTGTATAAATTGCGCAACCCGAGAAGTCAATTTAACTAGTCTGAATGGGCAGCTCACCAAATTCTATGCTCGCAAGCATATACACAAGCCAGAACTAGTGTGCACTGCTGTGGTCGAATTGGAATTTATTCCTGTGGTCAGTGAGTACCCTGATGTGTTTCCACAAGAACTGCCAGGCATGCCAGCAGATCGGGAACTGGAATTTGCCATAGATCTTGTGCCCAGAACCGCACCATTATACAAGAAGTATTACCGGATGCCCTCATCAGAATTAGTGGAACTAAAGAAATAGCTTGACGAATTGCTCCGAGGTTATATTCATCCCAGCTCTTCACCGTGGGGGTCACCTGCAATCTTCGTGGGTAAAAAGGATGGCAGTCTCCGTATGTGCATAGATTATCGCCAGCTGAATGAGGTCACCATCAAAAATAAATACCCACTGCCAAGGATTGATGATCTGTTCGATCAGCTCAGTGGGGTTAAAGTATTCTCAAAAATCGATTTACGGACCGGGTATCATCAGCTCAAGTTTAAAAGGGAAGATATTCCTAAGACCGCATTCACTACACGATACGGTCTTTACGAATATACTGTGATGTCCTTTGGTCTCACCAATGCCCCTGCCTTCTTCATGCATATGATGAACAAGGTGTTCATGGACTTCCTCGACAAATTTGTGGTAGTGTTTATCGACGACATCCTCATTTACTCCAAGAGTGAAGAAGAGCATAAGGATCACCTCCGGGCAGTGCTACAACGGCTCCGCAACCATCAGCTATACGCCAAGTTCAGTAAGTGCGAATTTTGGCTCAAGCAAGTTGGGTTTCTCGGGCATGTACTATCCGCCGAAGGCATAGCCGTGGACCCGAGCAAAGTAAAGGATGTGCTCGATTGGGTACCACCCACGACTGTAACACAGATCCTGAGTTTCCTTAGATTAGCTGGATACTATCGTCGTTTCATTGAAGGGTTTTCCGAAATTGCTAAACCTATGACAGAACTGCTCAAAAAGGATACAAAGTTTGAGTGGACCAAGGACTGTGAGAAGAGTTTTTATGAGCTAAAGACGTGTCTGACAACCGCACCCGTATTGACTCTTCCAGACATTTATCACAGCTTCGACGTGTACTGCGATGCCTCCAGACAAGGTATTGGTTGTGTATTGATGCAAGACGGCAAAGTAGTAGCCTATGCATCATGGCAACTACAACCACATGAGGGAAATTTTCCTACTCATGATTTGGAATTGGCTGCAGTGGTTCATGCATTAAAAATTTGGAGACACTATCTCATTGGAAAAAGGTGCCAAATTTTTACCGACCACAAAAGCCTCAAGTACATCTTCACTCAGCCAGATTTAAATCTCCGTCAGCGAAGATGGTTAGAGTTGGTCAAGGATTATGACCTTGGAATAAATTACCATCCATACAAGGCCAACGTCGTTGCCGATGCGCTCTGTCGAAAGCCCGCCAGCTTAAATGTTATGTTAAAATCATTGCCTACTGAACTTCAGGAGGAGATCGCTCAGCTCAACTTGGTCATCATGGATTCTGGCCTCACTAATATTTTGGAAGTTACCCCCACACTTGAGATGGAAATCCGCAAGGCCCAGCCAGATGACGCCAAGCTACAAAAACATGGAAGGCAGCACCCAGATTTCTTCAAGGACAACTTCGGTACCCTACGATTCCGTGGACGAATTTGTGTACCAAGTCAACCAAACTTGAAGAGGAAAATCTTTTCAGAAGCACACGAATCCTCGTATTCCATTCATCCGGGAACTACGAAAATGTATGAAGACCTTAAACAAATATTCTGGTGGAATGGGATGAAGAAAGACATTGCCTATTTTCTAGCCTATTTCGACATATGCAACAAGGTGAAAGCAGAGCATCAGAAGCCAGCCGGTCTTCTCCAACCACTGCCAGTTTCACAATGGAAATGGGATGATGTTTGCATGGACTTCATCACCGGATTGCCTAGGACTCAGCGAGGCAAAGACGCAATCTGGGTTATAGTGGACACCCTAACCAAGGTTGCTCATGTCAACCCGGTCAACACCAGATACAGAGCAAATGCACTGGCGCAACTGTATGTATCCAGAATCGTCAGTCTGCATGGGGTACCCCGGACTATCACTTCCGACCGAGGTTCTTTGTTTACCCCCGCTTTCTGGTCCCGCCTCCATCAAGCCTTGGGGACAGCACTAAAATATAGTACTGCTTATCACCCCCAGACGGACGGTCAGACAGAGCGAGTAAATCAAATACTCGAAGATATGTTGCGAGCCTATGTGCTAGCCAACGGGGCGAACTGGGAAGATTGCTTGCCATACGCCGAGTTCTCGTATAACAACATTTTCCAGACCAGTCTAAAGATGTCACCCTATGAAGCTCTATATGGTCGTAAGTGCCGCACTCCTCTAAATTGGTCTCAAGCTGGAGATAGCCATATCTTCGAAACCGATCTCATGATGGAAGCCGAGAAACAAGTCAGGGAAATAAGAGACCGACTACAATTGGCCAAATCCCGTCAGAAGAGTTATTATGATGCAAAGCACCGGCAGGTCAGTTTTGAACCCGGAGAACATGTGTACCTGCGAGTCACTCCTATGAATGGAGTTAAGCGATTTCAGACTCGTGGAAAGCTGGCACCCAGATTCATTGGTCCATTCTCAATTATGTCTCGAGTGGGTACGGTTGCATACCAACTGGAACTACCCCCGGAGTTGTCATAAATACACAATGTGTTCCATGTTTCGCAATTGAGACGATGCATATCCCCGCCTGAGAAAAGGACTGCAATGGCTGAGATAGAATTGGCAAATGATTTAACTTATGAAGAAAGACCGTACAAAATTTTGGATCAAGTGGAAAGGGTCACTCGCAGCAAAGTCAGAAATTTTTTCAAAGTTCAGTGGGAGCATCACACCGAGTCAGAAGCAACTTGGGAGCAGGAAGAGTTCCTTAAGAGTCAGTATGCAGAGTGGTTTTCCCAAGCAACCGAAACTCGAGGGCGAGATTCATTCTAAGTGGGGGAGGTTTGTGACAGCCTGGTTTTTGCCCTTTCTTATTTGCTTGAAATTTCATTTGAAAGTTTTTGAAACTTGGAGTTTCTGAATCTTTTCATTTGGACATAAACACTTGGGCATCCTTGGCTTTCACCCAAGTGTTCACTTCTCTCCCAAACCATCACTTCACTTCTGATCCACCACAAAATAACCTTTGGAATATTTTTCTTAAATGAAAAATATTCATTTTCTCTCAAAAACCCTAAGCCAGATCTGTTTGCTTCAAGGCAATCGTAATTTTTATGGCTTAGACAATTCTAAGATAATTCACAAATATTCTAGGGACCCTAGGGCACCTCCCTGAGCAAAAATATTTCATCACTTTCTGGAATATTTTTGCTACGGAAAATCTTTTCTGTTCTGGACAGAAATGGTGGTTTCTACAGCAACTACCATTTTACTTGCTCCATTTGACCTGAACTTTCTTGTGCATCTTTACCTTAGTAACTTATAACTAGCCTCCAAAGCACAGCCCCAAACTCCAGCCATTTGACCACAGTAACATCACAAAGTTACTGACCAGAAACTTACCTGGCTTGTAAAATCTTCTCTACTGCACCTGGATCCTAACCAAACCGTGGTAAACTTCAAAACTACCAGGAACAACATGCCAGACATGATTTTTGGACGAAGGCTGGCCTGAGGAGAGAGTTCGGTCGGTGACCACGCGTGTCCATGATGCCAGGCATGCGTGTCGACGCGCTCTGGGTGACGCCGAGTGCTCTGTTCGAGCGTGCTCGCTTCCCCCGCCTTCCCAACCATGCCAAACCCCGCCACCATCATCGTCTCGACGTCCTTAACTCCTCCCTAGCACTCGCCGACGCCGGAGCTCGCCGCAGCGAGCACGGGCAAGGTCCGGCCAGCCCAACAGTGCGGAGCGCACTGTGCTCGTCGCCATCCCCTTGATCCTGTGCTCGTCTCCGCTCGCCCACAGTGGCCGCATGACCTCCGTCGCCTTCTTCCCCTCTCACTGACGCTGCTCGTCGCCGGGCGCCGTGGACAGGTGTCCACCGGCGGAGCCCAAAGCATCCTCGCCGCTCGCCTATAAATAGAGCCACCCCCAGCCTCCTCGAGCACCATCCAACACTCACACACACCCCACGATCGAGTCGGAAGCCGTAGCCTGGCCGGGCAGGCCTCGGGCCGCCGTCCCCGAGCTCGAGCTCGCCGGCGATCCCCTCTGGTTGCCGCGGTAGCTCCAGCCCCTCCCAGGCCTGGGCGACCCCTCCAAGGCCTCCGCCTCTCTCCGGTGAGGCCATCTCGCCCGCTTGGAGTCTCTGGAGTGACCTCTGCTCGCCGTCTTCCTCAACTCTGGCGACCTCCACGTTCTGCCTCCACTTGCGAGCTAGTTTCCGACGCCGTCCGACCACCCCTAGCCACGCTACGGGTACAGGTAGGTGTGCCATCGTCCCCTCTCTCAATCCCTCCCTCTCGTTTGGGCCAAGGAGCCCTCGTCGCCGGCGAGAGCTCCGGCGAAGCCGCGGCCCTCCCTGTTTCTCTCTCCCTCGTCCCCCACCTGACTAGCGGGGACCGCTAGTCAGCCACTCAGTACACGTTCGAAGCGGTACGAGTGGTGGCGCCCCTGGGCTTTACGCCTTCGACGTCACCCCCCAGCTGTTTCTTTTTATTCAAATTCATTTATATTCCAGAGAGCTTCAATCAATTTTAACTTTTTAACCATAAGTCCAAATGAGACGATTCTTTTTGCATTGTGTTCTTTGAAAGGAAATCTAACAGCTCACCAAAGATGAGATTTTTCTGAGCTGTTTAGAATTTCTGGTGAATTTCAGAAGTGTTCTTGATATTCTCTTTTTGTGTTTAAATTATTTTCAGAAGGTGAGGCTTGTCTTGAGGATCACCAGGAGGCTTCTGAACCTCATCTGCACTAAGGCAAGCCACAACAACATTTTTATGATGCCATTTCAATATTTGTGATTTTCTCACTTAAATGAAATGATTAACCCATGCATTGAAATAATTATTGAATTATTTGTATTCTGTTAAGTATTGGTCAGTTGTTATGCTTGACTTACAGAATAGTTGAAACTAGTTTAAGTGCGTAAAGCAAGTTAAAATTTATTTGAGGTGATGTTAGAAATAATCTTGTTATGCATGTTAGTATTTATTTAAAGCTTTGTGTTTGCATTCTTAAATTGATAAAAGTTTGTTAGAAATTATTCTGTTAAATACTTGTTTAATCATATTACTTGTCTTACAGAATGTTTGAACCCAACTTAGTGATAAAGAAATTTAGACTTGTTGATAATGATATCTTTTGGTCAAGCATATGAAAGATTTGTCGGAGTTACTTTCTTGCATAGGAAATTAATAAAACTTGTGGGAAAATATTTTGGTTAAGTTGTGAGTCATTTTTGAGCAAGTAGAGTAATATGAGTTGTTGACGTTTATGCTTGGTGTGCATATGGATGATGTCGGTCATTTTTATCAATATGTGATGCATGTGTTGTTTTGCATTTCATGGCATGCTATGACACCGGTCATTTTTAGTTTAAAGTTAATCCTGAATATAACTCAACTTGAATATACCATTGACTGGGTCATGGTGCTGCTGAATCGAGTTTCTTTCTAGTGCAACCACATTTGCCTTGTGGGAAGGCCTTGATTCGGTCCATTGACACGGCCTCTGGTCGGTGCCTCCATCTAGGGAAGATTATGTCGTGTTTGCCCTGCCCCGGTAAGCACACATAATCTTGTGTGCTCGTTGATAATATTATGGTACCGAGTCCCCGAGTGGGAGTGTTTTGACCACGACGGTGGTCGGGTGTCTTTGGTAGACACGGGGCCACCCAGGACCAGCCCGTTGGGGATTTGGGTCGGAGTGGCCGGGAGAGTGCTCTGGCAATGGAGGGATTTTGTCGGAATGCCGTTGGTCCACCCGAATGGGAATGCGAGGCCATGGGTTCCGTGGTGTGGGTACAGTGTGCTACCTCTGCAGAGTGTATAATCTATCGATAGTCGAGTCCATGGTCACGGACACCTCGTACTAGGTCCCACCATGAGTCAACTTTTAATAAAAATTGCACACTAAGCTATGAACTTTGCATTGTCAATGGATGGTAGAAAGGCCATCGAGGTATTTGGGACCAAATGATGGTCGTTGTTGTGATCGCCGTAAGGATCACGAGTTGTTCTTGAGAAAGACCACTATGGTGGTGTGTTTGTGGTCCAGAGATGATCACAGTTGGTAAGCTGTCCTGAGGAACGTTCGGGCTTGATCACAACATGTTGACATATAATGTTGCATTATTAATAATTGGTTAAATATCATGATATTGTTTGTCATTATGATTATGCTTGTTGTGAGCTTGCAAGTACATTCAATGTACTGACCTGGCGTGCCATGCCAGATTTCAGGAAAGTCTCGTTGGAAAGGAGCGCTGTTCGAGTCTAGATCGTGTCCACATCAGTGTCCCTGTGATATGGAGCTTCCGCTACGACGTTATTCCGCTGCCACGTAGTTGTTCGAGTCGAGGCCCCTTTATGTTCACTAAATAATGTACATATTGTTCCGCCGCACCGAGTGTGCCGCTTGGCCTCGACCACTGTTGTAATATGAACTCTGTTCCGCTAGCATCAATAAAGCGGTTGTTTTCTGTACCAATATGTTGTGTGTTGCCAGAAGACATGATCTCTGGGCTGGCAATGCAGGGTAAACCGGTCGCTCTGAGCCGGGGTGCCACAACGGTTGGTATCAGACCCGCGCTGACTGTAGGCCACGCTAGACTACGACGTGTTAACTGGATGCTAGACACGAGTAAATGTGAGTGTCGGTAGCAGTTATAGTTGGTTGTTGCATTGTAGTCATTTGAATATTATTTTTATGCTAACCTATTAATGGTTGTGAGTGTAGATGGCTCCGGTGCCGTATCCGTGCCAGTTGCAGTTGATGTCATACACGTCACCGCACCTTCTCCGCAACGTGTGGCGTCGGCTGTACCCTCACGGAGACGAACCAGTCTACCGTGTGTACCGGGAGCGTCTAGCAGACTTAGTGTATGAGTATAATGCAGTGGTTACTCTGCACACCAGTTCCGATTCTGGCTCTTACACTCGCACTTCTCGGAGCGGTTACGCCTCCACCGCTTCTCAGGCTGCCCAGTTTGCCGCATTTGAGGTCCTTGTCGAGCTTCGTTATACCGAGGTTCAAATGCAGCATCACCCCGGATTCTATTACTACCCATCTCTGCACGACAACGGTCGTGTCCGTTTTCCTCTCGTTAACCTGGAGTCTGATAGTGTTGCTAGCCATCTTGCTTGCTATATCACTGCTAGCTATCTGATGATCCACGAGCTGGCTCGAGAGCTGACTCGTGCCCGTACTTCTTTAGCCGCTACCTTGGTCACTACTAGATCCACCACTACTCCATCCTCACAGGGATTTACCCCTTATGTCCCAGTTAGCTCTAGCTCCCCTATTTCGCCGGTTACTCCCCGAGTAGCACAGGCGTTCCGGCCGTGAACCCTCTCAGTACTCCTGCCGAGTGGGTCTCACTTCTTGCTACTCCTGCAGCCCAGAAGCTTCATCCTACCCCTGCCCCTGAGGGAGAGCCCTCGAGGCAGCATCGTCGTGTTACCTTTAACCCGGAGGTTTCCGTTAACCACGTTAGTTCGGAATCTGAGACCGCTTCAGGGGAGGACACCGCAGCACCAGCAGAGCAGTAGTGTCTTTGAGTATTCGCAGTCGTCTAGATGGTGTACACATGTAGTTGTACGAGTCATGATGCTTCATGTATGAGAGTAGTGGAACCAGTCAGGTTGTTAAATTTTCATGTATGAGTCTATGTATAATTATGATGGGACTTTAATCGCCGTATTCTCTTCGCTCTTTTGTCTTTTTCGAGAATTGTTGCTGGCTTTTCCCCAATTTTATTCTTGGATGTCTCTCATCTCGATTTCATTGCCTTGGGAAAAATACTCAATAGGATGACGGGGGGAGGCGGCAGTAGCAACGTTCGTGAGGGAACTCCTGTTCGTCGTTCCGCACAACAGGCAGGATATTCTCCCGAGCCGTACGTTCAGCCACCACCTCCTCTGCCAGATCCTCCCTCCACCGAGCAAGTTCTGCGTATGTTTGAAGAAAAAAGGAAAAATGATCTGATTGAAATATTGAGAAGTGTGCAAGCTATAGTTGGACAAAATGGAAATCAGAATGGTCATCACTCAAAGCTATCAGATTTTCAGTGGACCAATCCACCCAATTTCAGTCAGGTTGTTGACCCATTGGATGTAGACGATTGGTTGCGCACCATGGAGAAAAAGCTTGAGATCGCCCGTCTGAAGGAAATGATAAAGTCCCATTTGCAACCCATTACCTTGAAGGCGCAGCTGCCATATGGTGGGAAAATACAAAAGCCATGTGGCCGATTGATGAGGAAGTCACCTGGGAAAAATTCAAGGCTAAGTTCCGCAAATATCACATCCCTACTGGAGTTATGAAGGCCAAGCAGCGTGAATTTCTCGTGCTTGTCCAAGGAAATCAATCTATGGCTGAGTATCTGCAAAAATTCAATCATCTGGCCCGTTACTCTCTGTATGACGTAGCCACCGAAGAAAGGAAGATGGACAGATTTCTTGGAGGTTTAGATCCGCAACTTCGGTGTGCTCTCAGTATGTTTGATTTCACGGATTTCCAAACTCTGATAGACAAGGCATTCATTGCTGAACGGGAACACAAGCTTATATCAGATAATAGGCCTGTTAACGACAACAAGCGCAAGTTTGAGCCAAAGAAGGATGGGCAACCTATGCAAAAGGCTTGTACCTGGCAGCAGACTCAGGTGGAATACCGGCCAAATTGCCAGCAGAATGTTAACGAGACCACCACTCAAGTCAAGAATGTTATGGCCAATCAATGCATGAGGAGCAGCAGCGCAATAATTCTTGTTTCACTTGCGGGCAGCCCGGACATTATGCCAAACAGTGCCCCAAGAACCACAAGGTGAATGCGCTGAGCAGGCCACAAGTCAACTTTATGGAGTCAGGGCCAACCCAGCAAAACTTCATTGGGCACGTGAATCATATCTCCGCCGATGAACCCCAAGAGAAGCCAGAAGTCGTCATTGGTATGTTTTCTGTTAATGACATACCTGTAGTAATTTTATTTGACTCTGGGGCTTCCCATTCTTTTATTTCTCGGAGTTTTGCCGCCCAAAACAATTTTCCTTGCACAATTTTGGGCAAAAATATGCTGGTACAAACCCCGGGATCTATAATCAAGAGCAATCTAGTCTGCCGTGATCTGGAGATCAATATCAACGGGGTCCACTTTCCAACATCTCTGATAATCATTGAGTCTGAACAGTTGGATATTATATTGGGAATGAATTGGCTGACCAAATATCAAGTTTGTATAAACTGCGCAACCCGAGAAGTCAATTTAACCAGTCTGAATGGGCAGCTCACCAAATTCTATGCTCGCAAGCATATACCCAAGCCAGAACTAGTGTGCACTGCTGTGGTTGAATTGGAATTTATTCATGTGGTCAGTGAGTACCCTGATGTGTTTCCAGAAGAACTGCCAGGCATGCCACCAGATCAGGAACTGGAATTTGCCATAGATCTTGTGCCCGGAACCGCACCATTCTACAAGAAGTATTACCGGATGCCCTCATCAGAATTAGTGGAACTAAAGAAACAACTTGACGAATTACTCCGAAAAGGTTATATTCGTCCCAGCTCTTCACCGTGGGGGTCACCTGCAATCTTCGTGGGTAAAAAGGATGGCAGTCTCCGTATGTGCATAGATTATCGCCAGCTGAATGAGGTCACCATCAAAAATAAATACCCACTGCCAAGGATTGATGATCTGTTCGGTCAGCTCAGTGGGGCTAAAGTATTCTCAAAAATCGATTTACGGACCGGGTATCATCAGCTCAAGATTAAAAGGGAAGATATTCCTAAGACCGCATTCACTACACGATACGGTCTTTACGAATATACCTTTGGTCTCACCAATGCCCCTGCCTTCTTCATGCATATGATGAACAAGGTGTTCATGGACTTCCTCGACAAATTTGTGGTAGTCTTTATCGACGACATCCTCATTTACTCCAAGAGTGAAGAAGAGCGTAAGGATCATCTCCGGGTAGTGCTACAACGGCTCCGCAACCATCAGCTATACGCCAAGTTTAGTAAGTGCGAATTTTGGCTCAAGCAAGTTGGGTTTCTCAGGCATGTACTATCCGCCGAAGGCATAGCCGTGGACCCGAGCAAAGTAAAGGATGTGCTTGATGGGGTACTTCCCACGACTGTAACACAGGTCCGGATTTTCCTTGGATTAGCTGGATACTATCGTCGTTTCATTGAAGGGTTTTCCAAAATTTCTAAACCTATGACGGAACTGCTCAAAAAGGATACAAAGTTTGAGTGGACCAAGGACTGTGAGAAGAGTTTTTATGAGGTAAAGACGCATCTGACAACCGCACCCGTATTGACTCTTCCAGACATTTATCGCAGCTTCGACGTGTACTGCGATGCCTCCAGACAAGGTATTGGTTGTGTATTGATGCAAGACGGCAAGGTAGTAGCCTATGCATCATGACTACTACAACCACATGAGGGAAATTTTCCTACTCATGATTTGGAATTGGCTGCAGTGGTTCATGCATTAAAAATTTGGAGACACTATCTCATTGGAAAAAGGTGCCAAATTTTTACCGACCACAAAAGCCTCAAGTACATCTTCAATCAGCCAGATTTAAATCTCCGTCAGTGAAGATGGTTAGAGTTGGTCAAGGATTATGACCTTGGAATAAATTACCATCCATACAAGGCCAACGTCATTGCCGATGCGCTCAGTCGAAAGCCCGTCAGCTTAAATGTCATGTTAAAATCATTGCCTACCGAACTTCAGGAGGAGATCGCTCAGCTCAACTTGGTAATCGTGGATTCTGGCCTCACTAATATTTTGGAAGATACCCCCACACTTGAGATGGAAATCCGCAAGGCCTAGCCAGATGACGCCAAGCTACAAAAACATGGAAGGCAGCCCCAAGATTTCTTGAAGGACAACTTCGGTACCCTCCGATTCCGTGGATGAATTTGTGTACCAAATCAACCGGACTTGAAGAGCAAAATCTTGTCAGAAGCACACGAATCCTCGTATTCCATTCATCCGGGAAGTACGAAAATGTATGAAGACCTTAAACAAATATTCTGGTGGAATGGGATGAAGAAAGACATTGCCTATTTTCTAGCCTGTTGCGACATATGCAACAAGGTGAAAGCAGAGCATCAGAAGCCTGCCGGACTTCGCCAACCACTGCCAGTTTCACAATGGAAATGGGATGATGTTTGAATGGACTTCATCACCGGATTGCCTAGGACTCAGCGAGGCAAACACGCAATCTGGGTTATAGTGGACACCCTAACCAAGGTTGCTCATTTCATCCGGGTCAGCACCAGATACAGAGCAAATGAACTGGCGCAACTGTATGTATCCAGAATCGTCAGTCTGCATGGGGTACCTCAGACTATCACTTCCGACCGAGGTTCTTTGTTTACCTCCGCTTTCTGGTCCCGCCTCCATCAAGCCTTGGGGACAGCACTAAAATATAGTACTGCTTATCACCTCTAGACGGACGGTCAGACAGAGCGAGTAAATCAAATACTCGAAGATATGTTGCGAGCCTGTGTGCTAGCCAACGGGGCGAACTGGGAAGATTGCTTGCCATACACCGAGTTCTCGTATAACAACATTTTCCAGACTAGTCTAAAGATGTCACCCTATGAAGCTCTATATGGTCGTAAGTGCCGCACTCCTCTAAATTGGTCTCAAGGTGGAGATAGCAATATCTTCGGAACCGATCTCATGATGGAAGCCGAGAAACAAGTCAGGGAAATCGGAGACCGACTGCAATTGGCCAAATCCCGTCAGAAGAGTTATTATGATGCAAAGCACCGGTAGGTCAGTTTTGAACCCGGAGGACATGTGTACCTTCGAGTCACTCCTATGAAAGGAGTTAAGCAATTTCAGACTCGTGGAAAGCTGGCACCCAGATTCATTGGTCCATTCTCAATTATGTCTCGAGTGGGTACGGTTGCATACCAACTGGAACTACCCCCGGAGTTGTCAGAAATACACATTGTGTTCCATGTTTCGCAATTGAGACGATGCATATCCCCGCCTGAGAAAAGGATTGCAATGGCTGAGATAGAATTGGCAAAGGATTTAACTTATGAAGAAAGACCGTCCAGAATTTTGGATCAAGTGGAAAGGGTCACTCGCAGCAAAGTGAGAAAAAATTTCAAAGTTCAGTGGGAGCATCACACTGAGTCAGAAGCAACTTGGGAGCAGGAAGAGTTCCTTAAGAGTCAGTATCCAGAGTGGTTTTTCCAAGCAACCGAATCTCGAGGACGAGATTCATTCTAAGTGGGGGATGTTTGTGACAGCCTAGTTTTTGCCCTTTCTTATTTGCTTGAAATTTCATTTGAAAGTTTTTGAAACTTGGTGTTTTTGAATCTTTTCATTTGGACTTAAACACTTGGGCATCCTTGGCTTTCACCCAAGTGTTCACTTCTCTCCCAAACCATCACTTCACTTCTGATCCACCACAAAATAACCTTTGGAATATTTTTCTTAAATGAACAATATTCATTTTCTCTCAAACACCCTAAGCCAGATCTGTTTGCTTCAAGGCAACCCTAATTTTTATGGCTCAGAAAATTCTAAGATAATTCACAAATATTCTAGGGACCCTAGGGCACCTCCCTGAGCAAAAATATTTCATCACTTTTTGGAATATTTTTGCCACAGAAAATCTTTTCTGTTCTGGACAGAAATGGTGGTTTCTACAGCAACTACCATTTTACTTGCTCCATTTGACCAGAACTTTCTTGTGCATCTTTACCTTAGTAACTTATAACTAGCCTCCAAAGCACAGCCCCAAACTCCCAGCCACTTGACCATAGTAACATCACAAAGTTACTGACCAGAAACTTACCTGGCTTGTAAAATCTTCTCTACTGCACCTGGATCCAAACCAAACTGTGGTAAACTTCAAAACTACCACGAACAACATGCCAGACATGATTTTTGGACGAAGGCTGGTCTGAGGAGAGAGTTCGCGCGGTGACCACGCGTGTCCATGATGCCAGGCATGCATGTCGACGCGCTCTGGGTGACGCCGAGCGCTCTGTTCGAGTGTGCTCACTTCCCCCGCCTGCCCAACCATGCCAAACCCCGCCACCATCATCGTCTCGACGTCCTTAACTCCACCCTGGCACTCGCCGATGCCGAAGCTCGCCGCAGCGAGCACGGGTAAGGTCCGGCCAGCCCAAAAGTGCGGAGCGCACTGTGCTCGTCGCCATCCCCTTGATCCTGTGCTCGTCTCCGCTCGCCCACAGTGGCCGCGTGACCTCCGTCGCCTTCTCCCCCTCTCACTGACACCGCTCGTCGCCGGGCGCCGTGGACAGGTGTCCACCGGCGGAGCCCGAAGCACCCTCGCCGCTCGCCTATAAATAGAGCCACCCCCAGCCTCCTCGAGCACCATCCAGCATTCACACACACCCCGCGATCGAGTAGGAAGCCGTAGCCCGGCCGGGCAGGCCTCGGGCCGCCGTGCCCGAGCTCGAGCTCGCCGGCGATCCCCTCTGGTCACTGCGGTAGCTCCAGCCCCTCCCAGGCCTGGGCGACCCCTCCAAGGCCTCCGCCTCTCTCCGGTGAGGCCATCTCGCCCGCTTGGAGCCTCTAGAGTGACCTCTGCTCGCCGTCTTCCTCAACTCCGGCGACCTCCTCGTTCTGCCTCCGCTTGCGAGCTAGTTTTCGACGCTGTCCGAGCACCCCTAGCCACGCTACGGGTACGGGCAGGTGCGCCATCGTCCCCTCTCTCAATCCCTCCCTCTCGTTTGGGCCAAGGAACCATCGTCACCGGCGAGAGCTCCGGCGAAGCCACGGCCCTCTCTGTTTCTCTCTCCCTCTTCCCCCACCTGACTAGCGGGGCCCGCTAGTCAGCCACTCAGTACACGTGTGAAGCGGTACGAGTGGTGGCGCCCCTGGGCTTTACGCCTTCGACGTCACCCCCAGCTGTTTCTTTTTATTCAAATTCATTTATATTCCAGAGAGCTTCAATCAATTTTAACTTTTTAACCATAAGTCCAAATGAGACGATTCTTTTTGCAATGTGTTCTTTGAAAGGAAATCTAACAGCTCACCAAAGATGAGATTTTTCTGAGCTGTTTAGAATTTCTGGTGAATTTCAGAAGTGTTCTTGATATTCTCTTTTTGTGTTTAAAATTATTTTCAGAAGGTGAGGCTTGTCTTGAGGATCACCAGGAGGCTTGTGAACCTCATCTGCACTAAGGCAAGCCACAGCAACATTTTTATGATGCCATTTCAATATTTGTGATATTCTCACTTAAATGAAATGATTAACCCATGCATTTAAATAATTATTGAATTATTTGTATTCTGTTAAGTATTGGTCAGTTGTTATGCTTGATTTACATAATAGTTGAAACTTATTTGAGGTGATGTTAGAAATAATTTTGTTATGCATGTTAGTAATTATTTAAAGCTTTGTGTTTGCATTTTTAAATTGATAAAAATTTGTTGGAAAATATTCTGTTAAATACTTGTTTAATCATATTACTTGTCTTACAGAATGTTTGAACCCAACTTAGTGATAAAGAAATTAAGAGTTGTTGATAATGATATCTTTTGGTCAAGCATATGAAAGATTTATCGGAGTTACTTTCTTGCGTAGAAATTAATAAAACTTGTTGCAAAATATTTTGGTTAAGTTGTGAGTCATTTTTGAGCAAGTAGAGTAATATGAGTTGTTGACATTTATGCTTGGTGTGCATATGGATGATCTCGGTCTTTTTTATCAATATGTGATGCATGTGTTGTTTTGCATTCATGGCATGCTATGACACCGGTCATTTTTAGTTTAAAGTTAATCCTGAATATAACTCAACTTGAATATACCATTGACTGGGTCATGGTGCCGCTGAATCGAGTTTCTTTCCGGTGCAACCACATTTGCCTTGTGGGAAGGCCTTGATTCGGTCCATTGACACGGCCTCTGGTCGGTGCCTCCATCTAGGGAAGATTATGTCGTGTTTGCCCTGGCCCGGTAAGCACACATAATCTTGTGTGCTCGTTGATGAGATTATGGTACCAAGTCCCCGAGTGGGAGTGTTTTGACCACGACGATGGTCGAGGTGTCTTTGGTAGACACGGGGCCACCCAGGACCAGCCCGTTCGGGATTTGGGTCGGAGTGGCCGGGAGAGTGCTGTGGCAATGGAGGGGATTTGTCGGAATGCCATTGGTCCACCTGAATGGGAATGCGAGGCCATGGGTTCCGTGGTGTGGGTACAGTGTGCTACCTCTGCAGAGTGTCTAATCTATCGATAGCCGAGTCCACGGTCACGGACACCTCGTACTAGGTCCCACCATGAGTCAACGTTTAATAAAAATTCCACACTAGGCTATGAACTTTGCATTGTCAATGGATGGCAGAAAGGCCATCGAGGTATTTGGGACCAAATGATGGTCGTGGTTGTGATCGCCGTAAGGATCACGAGTTGTTCTTGAGAAAGACCACTATGGTGGTGTGTTTGTGGTCGAGAGATGATCACAGTTGGTAAGCTGTCCTGAGGGACGTTCGGGCTTGATCACAGCATGTTGACATATAATGTTGCATTATTAATAATTGGTTAAATATCATGATATTGTTTGTCATTATGATTATGCTTGTTGTGATTGCAAGTACATTCAATGTACTGACCTGGCGTGTCATGCCAGATTTCAGGAAAGTCTCGTTGGAAAGGAGCGCTATTCGAGTCTAGATCGTGTCCACATCAGTGTCCCTGTGATATGGAGCTTCCGCTATGACGTTATTCCGCTGCCACGTAGTTGTTCGAGTCGAGGCCCTTTTATGTTCACTAAATAATGTATATATTGTTCCGCCGTACCGAGTGTGCCGCTTGGCCTCGACCACTGTTGTAATATGAACTCTGTTCCGCTAGCATCAATAAAGCGGTTGTTTTCTGTACCAATATGTTGTGTGTTGCCAGAAGACATGATCTCTGGGCTGGCAATGCAGGGTAAACCGGTCGCTCTGAGCCGGGGTGCCACACTACACCCAGTGGGTGCACTCAGCGTGCCCCCACTAGTTCAAAGACTCAATCGACACAACCTTTTCGACTCAAGAAACAAAACTATTCAGCAGTAAGTTAAACACCCAGTGGGTGTACAAATGCAATATGCAGACTGATGAAAAGCACAAGGAAAGTTTTCAGGTAGCATATCCTAACATAACAAGCGACAAGCTAGCAGATCAGTCGGTAATCAACCAACCTGGACGTTGTTCTGGAGAGCCGAGCTGGCGTCATAAGCGGCTTGACTGGCCTCCCGAACCACCTTCATCTGCTCCATCATGATGCCTGCCTGGCGTATAGCTTCCTTGGCAGCACCCACTGGGTCCTCTGGAACGTGATGCGCAGTGAAGAGTGAAGACGGTGGATCGGGTGGAATCTGTGCAATCGACGCTGAAGGCTGAGCACTCGACAATGGTACGGCAAAAGTCACAGAAGCCCGGTTGGCATCGCCGGTCTCCTGGATCACCGGTTCCGTCACTGGCGTCGACTGAGGCGCCTTGCCAGTTGATGTCTTCCTACTTCTCCTTCCCATGGGCCTCAGCGGCACATCCACGTCGTCATCTGGAAGATCAATGACATTGGGAGGAGCTGCAGAAGAATCAATCGCCAGAATTCAGTCGACCAACAAAATGGCTGAGAAAGTAAAGACAAGATTGCAAAAGTCATACCCGGGTTAGAAGTGACCGCATCTTCCACATCCTCGTCACCATCCCTGTAAGCAGAAGTCCCAGAAGTAGCAGCTCTGCAAGTTTCAAGATTCACTCAGTCAAATTAGGAGAAGAGTTGACAGCGCAAGTCCTTGACCAAGAAGTAAGGACAAGACACTTACGCAGAAGCAACGGGGACATCGATCTTGATCTTGGGCAGGGTCTTCCGAGACTTCGATGATGTAACTTTGGGCTGCTTTGGAGCCTTCTCAGTCGGCACAGGGGAAGAGGTCCGAGTGCGCTTGGAAGTCTGTCCGGTCGGCTTGGCCACTTTGCCACGGATACTTGCTGGGTCGTGCTTATGCTTGGAACGCCTTTCATTGCGAGGTGGTGATTGGACTTCTTCGCACTACTCGAGTCCTCGCTTTCCTCCTCCTCCTCTCCTCCATCAGACTACCAATCCATGCTCTCGCCTCCGCTTTCTTCTCCTTCCTGGTACTGCTCTTTCTCCCCGTTCGGCATTGAGTAGGTCTCTGTATAGATCTGCGAAGCAAAAGAGGTGAACAAAGAATGGTCGACTCAATAAACAACCACAAGTCAGAATGAAAAACACTTGGAAATAAAGAATAGACCTGGTCTGGTTGGTTGTTGGCGTCGAATGGTAAAACTCTTCGAGACCCCCTGGGGTTATCCTTGTTTCCTGTGATGCCTTGCACCCACTGCGCCACCATCTTCTCATCAACGTCCTCCGGGTGGATCCGAGTGGAATCTTCAATCCCCGAGTACATCCGCATGGAGTGATCACGAGCCTGGAGAGGCTGGATACGTCGACTGAGGAATATCTCGAGCAGATCCATACCAGTCACACCCTCATGGATCCGCTGAACTACTCGCTCCATCAACATGGTCACCTCCACCTTCTTGGCTGGAGTCACTCTCAAGGTAGTGGGTTTCTGGACTCGCTCCAAGGTAAAGGGAGGGAGACCAGTCGAATGACCAGGGGTCGACTTGTCTTTGCAATAAAACCAAGTCGACTGCCACCCTCTAACCGAGTCAGGGAGAGTCATCCCGGGAAAAGCACTCTTCCCCCTCATCTGGATACCTAAGCCCGCACACATCTGGATCACCTGGGTTTTCTCGTCACTCGGGCTAGCTTTTTTCACAGTCTGCAAGCGGCATGTGAAGATGTGCTTAAACAGACCCCAGTGCGGTCGGCAGCCCAGGAAATTCTCACACAGGGAGACAAAGGCAGCAAGATACGTGATAGTGTTGGGAGAGAAATGGTGGAGTTGAGCTCCGAACAAGTTCAGAAAAGCACGGAAAAAGGGATGTGGGGGCAAGGAAAAACCGCGGTCGACGTGAGTGGCGAGTAAGACGCACTCGCCCTCCTGAGGCTGCGGCTCAGTTTCATCCCCCGGGAGCCTCCAGGAACCATGCTCAATCAGCCCGCTCTCGGCCAGATCTTGCAAGTCATCCAGCTCGATTGTGGACTGGATCCAGTCGCCCTGAACCCAGCCGCGCGGCAAGCCGGATCTCAACGACGACCCGCTCCTGCCGGTCTTCTTCCCCTTCCCCTTCGCTGCCCCCTTCTTTGCGTGCTCCAGCGCCGCCGCCGTCTTGTCCTTCGCCATCGCAGCAAGAGGCGCACGGGTGGGAGGCGGTGTCGAGAGTGGAAGCGGTAGCGGTGGAGAAGCAGAGGAGGAAGAAGGAGAAATTGGGGCGCACTATGCATAATTCCCCAACCCAACGACTTATATGGAGTCATTTCTGAGTGACTGACGACTGTGCCCGGGCAATCCTGTCAAATCCCGCAACTATCGCTCGCTCGGTACATGGCGAAAAAGGTGGCGCAGAGATCAAGGCACCCCTGTCTAATCCATCCCGGATACTATGGCCTCCTCCGTCCCGTGCGCTTCCCAAAATTTCGAATCCCGCAAGATCCGGGAGCAGCAGAGCAACCTGTCAGACTGAAGATTTTTTCCATATCAACACTCGAAGCTTATCAGCAAAGTTCACTCGACTACTTTAGAATGGATCAAGGCGACTGAAAATGAAGTCAAAGTTGTCACATGGCTCATCAGTTTAAGGAAAATGCTTCCGCAGCATGTAACTGAGTCAGAACCAACTTCCACTCCTTTTTCCACTAGAACCATAAACCATTCGGGGGCTAATGATGATGACATGTACCTACGGTAGGGTCATAGGTCTGACCTACACACCCTCCCCAAGGACATTTACCTAAAGTCAGAAACATTCAAGGGATACCATCATCCACTCGACCATAAACATTCCACTCGGAAGACTCAAGTTCATTCGACCAGAAAGTACTCAGTCGACCGTAACAAGAATCACTCGACAGATAGAAGATCTAAAGTCACTCTGTATGGCAACGGTCAAGCGTTACCTTGTAGACTTAATGGTCATTCATGTATCTTTATTGCTGGCGTTATCAGTAATGCCCTATCTTTATGTACCTTAAACCCTGTGTAACTAAGGGCCGGAGGGGCTTGGCGAACTCTATATAAGCCACCCCCCTCCTCAGGGACAGGGATTCGCATGCCCTGTAACTACACACACATAATCCAATCGATCGAGCTCCCGAGCACCGAGACGTAGGGCTGTTACTTCCACCGTGAAGGGCCTGAACTCGTAAATCTTGTGTGTACAACTTCACCATAGCTAGGATCTTGCCTCCTCATAGCTACCCCCCATTCTACTGTCAGTCTTAGAACCACGACAGGCGGTGCCCCCCTTTCCTTCCTCCCTCTCTCCCCCTTCCTTCTCTCCTAGTCCAACTAGGGAGGGGGGAATCCTACTCCCGGTGGGAGTAGGACTCCTCTAGGGCATGCCATAGAGGGCCGGCCCTCCCCCCTCCTCCACTCCTTTATATACGGGGGAGGGGGCACCCCATAGACAGACAAGTTGATCAATGATCTCTTAGCCTTTTGCGGTGCCCCCCTCCACCATAATCCACCTTGGTCATATCGTTGCAGTGCTTAGGCGAAGCCCAGCGCCATTAGCTTCATCATCACCGTCATCACGCCGTCGTGCTAACGAAGCTCTCCCTTGACACGCAGCTGGATCGAGAGTTCGTGGGACGTCACCGAGCCGAACGTGTGCAGATCGCGGAGGTGCCGTACTTTCGGTACTAGGATTGGTCGGATTGTGAAGACGTACGGCTACATCAACCGCGTTGTCATAATGCTTCCGCTTACGGTCTACGAGGGTACGTGGACTACACTCTCCCCTCTCGTTGCTATGCATCACCATGATCTTGCGTGTGCATAGGAATTTTTTTGAAATTACTGCGTTCCCCAACAGTGGCATCTGAGCCAGGTCTATGCGTAGATGTTATATGCACGAGTAGAACACAAATGAGTTGTGGGCGATAATAGTCATACTGCTTACCAGCATGTCATACTTTGATTCGGCGGTATTATTGGATGAAGCGGCCTGGACCAATATTACGCCTACGCTTACGCGAGACTGGTTCTACCAACGTGCTTCGCACACAGGTGGCTGGCGGGTGTCAGTTTCTCCAACTTTAGTTGAATCGAGTGTGGCTACGCCCGGTCCTTGTTGAAAGTTAAAACAGCACACTTGATGAAAAATCCTTGTGGTTTTGATGCGTAAGTAAGAACAGTTCTTGCTCAGCCCATAGCAGCCACATAAAACTTGCAACAACAAAGTAGAGGACGTCTAACTTGTTTTTGCAGGGCATGTTGTGATGTGATATGGTCGAGACATGATGCTAAATTTTATTGTATGAGATGATCATGTTTTGTAACAATGTTATCGGCAACTGGCAGGAGCCATATGGTTGTCCCTTTATTGTATGAAATGCAATCGCCATGTAATTGCTTTACTTTATCACTAAGCGGTAGCGATAGTCATAGAAGCAATAGTTGGCGAGACGACAATGATGCTACGATGGAGATCAAGGTGTCGCGCTGGTGATGATGGTGATCATGACGGTGCTTTGGAGATGGAGATCAAAGGCACAAGATAATGATGGCCATATCATATCACTTATATCTAAGGCACTGTTTATGGAGAAGCCCTGATATGGAGGATCGCAGACCAGCTCTGGTGGCATGGAAAACTGTATGTAGACCAAAAAACCAGGGAGGGCTTGGGTTATGGACTCTGCTTATGAAAAACCTCCACAAGTTTTACAACAGACATGATATCCCTTGGGTACACCTTATCTGGGAGTCCTACTACAGTAATGGGCACTTACCAGGAGGCAACATGGTGGGGTATTTTTGGTGGAAGTCT
Organism: Triticum aestivum; assembly: GCF_018294505.1. NCBI lineage: Eukaryota > Viridiplantae > Streptophyta > Magnoliopsida > Poales > Poaceae > Triticum > Triticum aestivum. The sequence continues at coordinate 285,076,171 of NC_057814.1, read as the reverse complement.
AATCTGGCACTCATTGATCAATACAAGGCTATTGCAAGATGCAATATAGGGGATGGTAAAAGTGCCCTCTTTTGGGATGATTGCTGGCATGATTTTGTATTAAAGCACAAGTTTGATCATTTACACTCTTTTGCTCGAGACACGGCCATAAATGTCCACCAAGTGATTCACACTGAGTATCTGCAAGACTTGTTCCATTTGCCCCTGACAACCCAAGCTCATGAGGAACTACTGGAAATGGAGAATATATGCTTCATGCTGAAGACTTCAGAACACTTGGATCTTAGAGATACTTGGAGTTATATTTGGGGTAATGAGTTTTACTCATCCATTAAGGCATACAATGTGCTAATTGGTTTTAAACAAACCCCACCTCATTTTTCTTGGATATGGAAGAGCTCATGCCAACCAAAGCACAAGGTGTTCTTTTGGATGCTGCTACATGACAGAGTCAATACAAGGAACTTACTGAGAAGAAAGAATTTTGAGCTGGAAGAATACAACTGTGCAGTCAGAAACTGTCCACGGGAAGAGACTCTACACCATCTTTTTTGGAGTTGCCCCTTTGCAGCATAGTGTTGGGATTTCATTTGCCCTAGCAGAACACACAACTTGTCAGTCTTAGAAGCTTTTCAAGATCTCAAAGACAAACTGAACAAGCCCTTCTTCATGGAGATCATCATTCTGGGATCCTGGGCTATTTGGATTTCCAGAAATAATAAAATTTTGAGCACATTACTCCTTCTTTCCAGGGTTGGAAGTTCATCTTCTTGGAGGAGCTGAAGCTATTAAGATACAGGATGAAGAAGAAGTATGCCCATCAGTTCTATGCTTGGTTGGAGACCATGTTGTAATTTAGTTCATTTTTCTTGTAGATTAGTTTTATTTTATTCTGGCTTACCTCAAGCCTTTGTAATGGACCTTTATTAATTTTAATAAAAGTTGCAGTGGGGTGTTTACCCTACTGTTTATAGTCAAAAAAATATCATATCACCTATATTTATTGGATGTGATGTTTATCCTTTATGCATCTTATTTTGTTTAGTTCGGCAGTAGCATTATAAGATGATCTCTCACTAAATTTCAAGGTACAAGTGTTCTCCCTGAGTAGGTTGGAGGGGAGGAGAGGCTGCCAATCGTGGATACAATCCGGCCTCCCCCTTCCTTCCCTCCTCTCAACGGTGGATATTGTTATACCCAGACATTTTGAGTATATGTTCACTGACATAACTATTCTCCTCCATGAGAGTAGGTTGTACCTTTGATCTCCCTTTGGAGGGGAGGAGAGGCTGCCAATCGTGGATATCGTTATAATGCTACCCAGACATTCGTGGATATCCAAAATGTCTGGGTATAACGATATCCACCATTGAGAGTAGGTTGAACGTCTGGCAGAGCAAAGCTGATGACTACACGATAGTTCAGTGTGCCATGCTTTACGGCTTAGAACCGGAACTTCAACAATGTTTTGAACGTCATGGAGCATATGAGATGACTACACGATATTTCAAGCAAATGCCCAGATTGAGAGATATGAAGTCTCCAATAAGTTCTACAGCTGCAAAATGGAGGAGAATAGTTCTGTCAGTGAACATATACTCAAAATGTCTGGTTATAACAATATCCACCGTTGAGAACAAATGTTTGAGTATATGTTCATTGACAGAACTATTCTCCCCTCCAACTAAAGAGGAGGGAGGAGGGAAGGAAGGGGGAGGCCGAATCCCTCCCCTTCCTCCTCTCTTCTCCCCTTTCCTTTCCCTCAGGTGCGGCCCATATGGGGGGCGCAGCAGCCCCTGCTGGCTACTACGTTTCCCCTCTTGGCCCATTAGGCCCATATAGTTTGTCGGGGGATGCCCGGAACCCCTTCCGGTGACCCGATACGTACCCGGTACCCGCGGAACACTTTCGGTGTCCGAATACTATCGCCCTATATATGAATCTTTACCTCTCCACCATTTCGAGACTCCTCATCATGTCCGTGATATCATCCGGGACTCTGAACAACATTCGGTCACCAAATCACATAACTCATATAATACAAAATCGTCATTGAACGTTAAGCGTGCGGACCCTACGGGTTCGAGAACTATGTAGACATGACCGAGACACCTCTCCGGTCAATAACCAATAGCAGAACCTGAATGCTCATATTGGTTCCTACATATTTTATGAAGATCTTTATCGGTCGTACCGTAATGACAACATACGTTATTCCCTTTGTCATCGGTATGTTACTTGCCCGAGATTCGATCGTCGGTATCTTCATACCTAGTTAAATCTCGTTACCGGCATGTCCCTTTACTCGTTCTGTAATACATCATCCCGCAACTAACTCATTAGTCACTTTGATTGCAAGGCTTATTATGATGTGCATTACCGAGAGGGCCCAGAGATACCTCTCCGATACTCGAGTGACAAATCCTAATCTCGATCTATGCCAACCCACTTGTACTCCCACTTGCACTAGAGTCAATAATCTAGTTCACATCGCCATGTGATTTAACACCAATATTTCGCATCGCCATGTGACTAAGACCCAAAGAGTTTACTAGAATCAATAATCTAGTTCACATCGCCATGTGATTAATACCCAAAGAGTGATCATCTTTTGCTTCTGAGAGAGTTTTAGCCAACGGGTCTGCCACATTCAGATCCGTATGTATCTTGCAAATTTTTATGTCTACAATGCTCTGCGCGTAGCTACTCTAGCTAATTGCTCCCACTTTCAATATGTATCCAGATTGAGACTCAGAGTCATCCAGATCAGTGTCAAAGCTTGCATCGACGTAACCCTTTACGACGAACTCTTTGTCACCTCCATAACCGAGAAACATTTCCTTAGTCCTCTTTAGGTACCTAAGGATAATTTTGACCGCTGTCCAGTGATCTATTCCTGGATCTATTGTACCCCCTCGCAAAGCTCATGGCAAGGTACACAATAGGTCTAGTTATGGCATACTTTATAGAACCTATGGCTGAGGCATAGGGAATGACTTTCATTCTCTCTCAATCTTCTACCGTGGTCGAGTTTTGATTCTTACTCAACTTCATACCTTACAACTCAGGCAAGAACTCCTTTTTGACTGATCCATTTTGAACTCCTTCAAAATCTTATCAAGGTATGTACTCATCGAAAGTCTTATCATGCGTCTTGATCTATCTCTATAGATCTTGAAGCCCAGTATGTAAGTAGCCTCACCGAGGTCTTTCTTTCAAAAACTCCTTTCAAACACTCCTTTATGCTTTCCAGAAAATTCTACATCATTTCCAATCAACAATATGTCGTTCACATATACTTATCAGAATGGCTGTAGTGCTCCTACTCACTTTCTTGTAAATACAGGCTTCACCGCAAGTCTGTATAAAACTATATGCTTGGATCAACTCATCAAAGCGTATATTCCAACTCCGAGATGATTGCACCAATCCATAGATGGATCGCTGGAGCTTGCACATTTTGTTAGCACTTTTAGGATTGACAAAACCATCTGGTTGCATCATATACAACTCTTCTTTAAGAAATCCATTAAGGAAAGCAGTTTTGATGTCCATTTGCCAGATTTCATAATCATAAAATGTGGCAATTGCTAACATGATTCGGATAGACTTAATGTTGTAGGGTGGAACCCTAGATGGAGATCTTTCACAAATTGGAGGGCAGATCCCCAAGAACACGAAGAACACAAGAGAGGGAAAACACTCAAATTGACTAGATCCAATCAAACAAATGCTAGATCCAAGAACACACAAGAGTTCACAATGATTCAAGAACAACAAAGGAGAGATACAAGGTACTAGTTCATCCCAATCCTATGAGGAGAGAGGTCTTGATGATCCTATGACGGGGATCCTTCTCCAAGAGGAGGGCTTGACATCCACAAGAGGATCTTCTCCCTTAGGAGGTCATGATCTCCATGAGGAGGAAGATGAGCAAAGCTCTCTCTTTGTCTATCAAATACTTTGCTATCCTCTCTAATGAACTAGGGGAGGTGTTTATATAGTCTAGGGACAAAATTGGGGGAGAGAGGGATACAAAGGTCCAAAATGACCCTGAAAACGTAGACACTCTCGGAGGGGTCCGGGCACCCGGGAGTTTGGGGTGCGGGCACTCGGACCGAACTGGGGCTGGCGCCTAAGGGGGCCCGGGCACCCGGGGCGAAGAGGGCCGGGTACCCGGCCCGGACCGAGGGCCGGCTGGAGGGAGACCGGGCACCCTGGAGTTGATGGCCTAGGCACCCGCGGTGGTGTCCGGCAGCTGGAGGGGTGCCCGGGCACCCGGGGCCAAAGGGGCCGGGCACCCGGGGTGCGGCAGCTGGCAGTTGGGAGTGAAGGAAATATGCCCTAGAGGCAATAATAAAGTTATTATTTATTTCCTTATATCATGATAAATGTTTATTATTCATGCTAGAATTGTATTAACTGGAAACTTCATACATGTGTGAATACATAGACAAACAGAGTGTCACTAGTATGCCTCTACTTGACTAGCTCGTTGATCAAAGATGGTTATGTTTCCTAGCCATAGACATGAGTTGTCATTTGATTAACGGGATCACATCATTAGGAGAATGATGTGATTGACTTGACCCATTCCGATAGCTTAGCACTCGATCGTTTAGTATGTTGCTATTGCTTTCTTCATGACTTATACATGTTCCTATGACTATGAGATTATGCAACTCCCGTTTACCGGAGGAACACTTTGTGTGCTACCAAACGTCACAACGTAACTGGGTGATTATAAAGGTGCTCTACAGGTGTCTCCAAAGGTACTTGTTGGGTTGGCGTATTTCAAGATTAGGATTTGTCACTCCGATTGTCGGAGAGGTATCTCTGGGCCCACTCAGTAATACACATCACTATAAGCCTTGCAAGCATTGTAACTAATGAGTTAGTTGCAGGACGATGTATTACGGAATGAGTGAAGAGACTTGCCGGTAACGAGATTGAACTAGGTATCGAGATACCGACGATCGAATCTCGGGCAAGTAACATACCGATGACAAAGGGAACAACGTATGTTGTTATGCAAGTCTGACCGATAAAGATCTTCGTAGAATATGTGGGAGCCAATATGAGCATCCAGGTTCCGCTATTGGTTATTGACCGAAGACGTGTCTCGGTCATGTCTACATAGTTCTCGAACCCGTAGGGTCCGCACGCTTATCAGGGACTTGACGAGGAGTTCGGAGTTCGGAGTCCCGGATGAGATCAGGGACTTGACGAGGAGTCTCGAAATGGCCGAGACGTAAAGATCGATATATTGGACGACTATACTCGGACATCGGAAAGGTTCCGAGTGATTCGGATATTTTTCGGAGTACCGGAGAGTTACAGGAATTCGTATTGGGCCTTAATGGGCCATACGGGAAAGGAGAGAAAGGCCCCAAAGGGTGGCCGCACCCCTCTCCATGGACTAGTCCGAATTGGACTAGGGAGGGGGGGCGCCCCCTTCCTTCTTTCTCCTTCTCCCTTCCCTTTTCCTACTCCAACAAGGAAAGGAGGAGTCCTACTCCTGGTGGGAGTAGGACTCCCCCCTTGGCGCGCCCTCCTCCTAGGCCGGCCGCCTCCCCCCTTGCTCCTTTATATACGGGGGCAGGGGGGCACCCCATAGACACAACAATTGATCATTGATCTCTTAGCCATGTGCGGTGCCCCCCTCCACCATATTACACCTCGATAATATCGTAGCGGTGCTTAGGCGAAGCCCTGCGTCGGTATAACATCATCATTGTCACCACGCCGTCGTGCTGACAAAACTCTCCCTCAACACTCGGCTGGATCGGAGTTCGAGGGACGTCATCGAGCTGAACGTGTGCTGAACTCGGAGGTGCCGTGCGTTTGGTACTTGATCGGTTGGATCGTGAAAATGTACGACTACATCAACCGCGTTGTGTTAACGCTTCCGCTTTGGGTCTACGAGGGTACGTGGACAACACTCTCCCCTCTCGTTGCTATGCATCACCATGATCTTGCATGTGTGTAGAATTTTTTTTGAAATTACTACGTTCCCCAACAGTGGCATCCGAGCCTGGTTTTATGCGTTGATGTTATGCACGAGTAGAACACAAGTGAGTTGTGGGCGATATAAGTCATACTGCTTACCAGCATGTCATACTTTGGTTCAGCGGTATTGTGAGATGAAGCGGCCCGGACCGACATTACGCGTACGCTTACGCGAGACTGGTTTCACCGTTGCGAGCACTCGTTGCTTAAAGGTGACTAGCGGGTGTCTATCTCTCTCACTTTAGTTGAACCGAGTGTGGCTACGCCCGGTCCTTGAGAAGGTTAAAACAGCACCAACTTGAGAAACTATCATTGTGGTTTTGATGCGTAGGTAAGAACGGTTCTTGCTAAGCCCGTAGCAGCCACGTAAAACTTGCAACAACAAAGTAGAGGATGTCTAACTTGTTTTTGCAGGGCATGTTGTGATGTGATCTAGTCAAGACATGATGCTATATTTTATTGTATGAGATGATCATGTTTTGTAACCGAGTTATCGGCAACTGGCAGGAGCCATATTGTTGTCGCTTTATTGTATGAAATGCAATCGCCATGTAATTGTTTTATTTTATCACTAAGCGGTAGCGATAGTCGTAAAAGCAATAGTTGGCGAGACGACAACGATGCTACGATGGAGATCAAGGTGTTGTGCCGGTGACGATGGTGATCATGACGGTGCTTCGGAGATGGAGATCACAAGCACAAGATGATGATGGCCATATCATATCACTTATATTGATTGCATGTGATGTTTATCTTTTATGCATCTTATCTTGCTTTGATTGACGGTAGCATTATAAGATGATCTCTCACTAAAATTTCAAGATAAAAGTGTTCTCCCTGAGTATGCACCGTTGCGAAAGTTCTTCGTGCTGAGACACCACGTGATGATCGGGTGTGATAGGCTCTACGTTCAAATACAACGGGTGCAAAACAGTTGCACACGCGGAATACTCAGGTTAAACTTGACGAGCCTAGCATATGCAGATATGGCCTCGGAACACGGAGACCGAAAGGTCGAGCGTGAATCATATAGTAGATATGATCAACATAGTGATGTTCACCGTTGAAACTACTCCATCTCACGTGATGATCGGACATGGTTTAGTTGATATGGATCACGTGATCACTTAGAGGATTAGAGGGATGTCTATCTAAGTGGGAGTTCTTAAGTAATATGATTAATTGAACTTAAATTTATCATGAACTTAGTCCTGATAGTATTTTGCAAATTATGTTGTAGATGAATAGCTCGCATTGTTGCTTCCCTGTGTTTATTTTTGATATGTTCCTAGAGAAAAATTATGTTGAAAGATGTTAGTAGCAAAGATGCGGATTAGATCCGTGATCTGAGGATTATCCTCATTGCTGCACAGAAGAATTATGTCCTTGATGCACCGCTAGGTGACAGACCTATTGCAGGAGCAGATGCAGACGTTATGAATGTTTGGCTAGCTCAATATGATGACTACTTGATAGTTTAGTGCACCATGCTTAACGGCTTAGAATCGGGACTTCAAAGACATTTTGGACGTCATGGACCATATGAGATGTTCCAGGAGTTGAAGTTAATATTTCAAGCAAATACCCGAGTTGAGAGATATGAAGTCTCCAACAAGTTCTATAGCTAAAAGATGGAGGAGAATAGCTTAAGCAGTGAGCATGTGCTCAGATTGTCTGGGTACTACAATCGCTTAAATCAAGTGGGAGTTAATCTTCCAGATAAAATAGTGATTGACAGAATTCTCTAGTCACCATCACCAAGTTAGTAGAACTTCGTGATGAAATATAGTATGCAAGGGATGACGAAAGTAATTCCCGAGCTCTTCGTGATGCTGAAATCGACGAAGGTAGAAATCAAGAAAAACATCAAGTGTTGATGGTTGATGAGACCACTAGTTTCAAGAAAAGGGCAAAGGTATAGAAGGGGAACTTCAAGAAGAACGGCAAGCAAGTTGCTTCTCAAGTGAAGAATCCCAAATCTGGACCTAAGCCTGAGACTAAGTGCTTTCTACTGCAAAAGGACTGGTCACTGGAAGCGGAACTACCCCAAGTATTTGGTGGACAAGAAGGATGGCAAAGTGAACAAAGGTATATTTGATATACAGATTATTGATGTGTATTTTACTAGTGTTCGTAGCAACCCCTCGGTATTTGATACTGGTTCAGTTGCTAAAGAGTAGTAACTCAAAACGGGAGTTGCATAATGAACAGAAACTAGTTAAGGATGAAGTGACGATGTGTATTGGAAGTGGTTCCAAGGTTGATAAGATCACCATCGCATACTCCCCTTACCTTCGGGATTAGTGTTGAACCTAAATAAATGTTATTTGGTGTTTGCGTTGAGCATAAATATGATTGGATCATGTTTATTGCAATACGGTTATTGGTGTGTGCATTGAGCATGAATATGATTGGATCATGTTTATCACAATACGGTTATTCATTTAAACCGAAGAATAATTGTTGTTCTGTTTACATGAATAAAACCTTCTATGGTCATACACTCAATGGTTTATTGAATCTCGATCGTAGTGATACACATATTCATAATATTGATGCCAAAAGATGCAAAGTTGATAATGATAGTGCAACATATTTGTGGCACTGCCGTTTAGGTCATATTGGTGTAAAGCGCATGAAGAAACTCCATACTGATGGAATTTTGGAATCACTTGATTATGAATCACTTGATGCTTGCGAACCATGCCTCATGGGCAAGATGACTAAAACGCCGTTCTCCGGAACTATGGAGAGAACAATAGATTTGTTGGAAATCATACATACAGATGTATGTGGTCTGATGAATATTGAGGCTCGTAGCAAGTATCATTATTTTCTGACCTTCACAGATGATTTGAGCAGATATGTGTATATCTACTTAATGAAACAGAAGTCTGAAACATTTGAAAAGCTCATATAATTTTAGAGTGAAGCAGAAAATCATCGTAACAAGAAAATAAAGTTTCTACGATCTGATCGTGGAGAAGAGTATTTGAGTAACGAGTTTGGCCTTCAGTTAAAACAATGTGAAATAGTTTCACTACTCACGCCACCTGGAACACCACGGTGTAATGGTGTGTTCGGACATCGTAACCGTACTTTATTAGATATGGTGCGATATATGATGTCTCTTAACGATCTACCACTATCGTTTTCGGGTTATGCATTAGAGACAGATGCATTCACGTTAAATAGGGTACCATCTAAATCCGTTGAGATGACATCTTATGAACTGTGGTTTGGCAAGAAACCAAAGTTGTCGTTTCTTAAAGTTTGGGGTTGCGATGCTTATGTGAAAAGGTTTCATCCTGATAAGCTCAAACCCAAATCGGAGAAATGTGTCTTCATAGGATACCCAAAGGAGGCAGTTGGGTACACCTTCTATCACAGATCCGAAGGCAAGACATTCCTTGCTAAGAATGGATCCTTTCTAGAGAAGGAGTTTCTCTCGAAAGAAGTGAGTGGGAGGAAAGTAGAACTTGATGAGGTAACTATACCTGCTCCCTTATTGGAAAGTAGTTCATCGCAGAAACCAGTTTCTGTGACGCCTATACCAATTAGTGAGGAAGTTAATGATGATGATCATGGAACTTCAGATCAAGTTATTACTGAACCTCGTAGGTCAACCAGAGTAAGATCCACACCAGAGTGGTACGGTAATCCTGTTCTGGAGGTTATGTTACTAGACCATGACGAACCTACGAACTATGAAGAAGCGATGGTGAGCCCAGATTCCGCAAAATGGCTTGAGGCCATGAAATCTGAGATGAGATCCATGTATGAGAACAAAGTATGGACTTTGATTGACTTGCCCAATGATCGACGAGCCATAAAAAATAAATGGATCTTCAAGAGGAAGACAGACGCTGATAGTAGTGTTACTATCTACAAAGCTAGACTTGTCGGAAAAAGATTTTTTGACAAAGTTCAAAGTGTTGAATACGATGAGATTTTCTCACTCGCAGCAGTGCTTAAGTCTGTCCAAATCATGTTAGCAATTGCCGCATTTTATGAAATCTGGCAAATGGATAAACAAAACTGCATTCCTTAATGGATTTATTAGAGAAGAGTTGTATATGATACAACCAGAAGGTTTTGTCAATCCTAAAGGTGCTAACAAAATATGAAAGCTCCAGCGATCGATCTATGGACTAGTGCAAGTATCTCGGAGTTGGAATATACGCTTTGATAAGTTGATCAAAGAATATAGTTTTATACAGACTTGCTGTGAAGCCTGTATTTACAAGAAAGTGAGTGGGAGCACTACAACATTTCTGATAAGTATATGTGAATGACATATTGTTGATCGGAAATAATGTAGAATTATTCTGGAAAGCATAAAGGAGTGTTTGAAAGGAGTTTTTCAAAGAAAGACCTCAATGAAGCTGCTTACATATTGAGCATCAAGATCTATAGAGATAGATCAAGACGCTTGATAAGTTTTTTCAATGAGTACATACCTTAACAAGATTTTGAAGTAGTTCAAAATGGAACAGTCAAAGAAAGAGTTTCTTGCCTGTATTACAAGGTGTGAAATTGAGTAAGACTCAAAGCCCGACCACGGCAGAAGATAGAAAAAGAATGAATGACATTCCCTATGCCTCGGCCATAGGTTCTATAAAGTATGCCATGTTGTGTACCAGATCTATTGTATACCCTACACTGATTTTGGCAAGGGAGTACAATAGTGATCTAGGAGTAGATCACTAGATAGCGGTCAAAATTATCCTTACTAGAATAAGGATATGTTTCTCGATTATGGAAGTGACAAAAGGTTCGTCGTAAAGGGTTACGTCGATGCAAGTTTTGACACTAATCTAGATGACTCTAAGTCTCGGTCTAGATACATATTGAAAGAGGGAGCAATTAGCTAGAGTAGCTCCGTGCAGAGAATTGTAGACATAGAAATTTGCAAAATACTTATGGATCTGAATGTGACAGACCCGTTGACTAAAATTATCTCACAAGCAAAACATGACCACACCTTAGTACTCTTTGGGTGTTAATCACATAAGCGATGTGAACTAGATTACTGACTCTAGTAAACCCTTTGGGTGTTGGTCACATGACGATGTGAACTATGGGTGTTAATCACATGGTGATGTGAACTATTGATGCTAAATCACATGGCGATGTGAACTAGATTATTGACTCTAGTGCAAGTGGGAGACTGAAGGAAATATGCCCTAGAGGCAATAATAAAGTTATTATTTATTTCCTTATATCATGATAAATGTTTATTATTCATGCTATAATTGTATTAACCGGAAACTTGATACATGTGTGAATACATAGACAAACAGAGTGTCACTAGTATGCCTCTACTTGACTAGCTCGTTGATCAAAGATGGTTATGTTTCCTAGCCATAGACATGAGTTGTCATTTGATTAACGGGATCACATCATTAGGAGAATGATGTGATTGACTTGACCCATTCCGATAGCTTAGCACTCGATCGTTTAGTATGTTGCTATTGCTTTCTTCATGACTTATACATGTTCCTATGACTATGAGATTATGCAACTCCCGTTTACCGAAGGAACACTTTGTGTGCTACCAAACGTCACAACGTAACTGGGTGACAATAAAGGTGCTCTACAGGTGTCTCCAAAGGTACTTGTTGGGTTGGCGTATTTCAAGATTAGGATTTGTCACTCCGATTGTCGGAGAGGTATCAGTGGGCCCACTCAGTAATACACATCACTATAAGCCTTGCAAGCATTGTAACTAATGAGTTAGTTGCAGGATGATGTATTACGGAACGAGTAAAGAGACTTGTCGGTAACGAGATTGAACTAGGTATCGAGATACCGACGATCGAATCTCGGGCAAGTAACATACCGATGACAAAGGGAACAACGTATGTTGTTATGCGGTCTGACCGATAAAGATCTTTGTAGAATATGTGGGAACCAATATGAGCATCCAGGTTCTGCTATTGGTTATTGACCGGAGAGGTGTCTCGGTCATGTCTACATAGTTCTCGAACCCGTAGGGTCCGCACGCTTAACGTTACGATGACGGTTATATTATGAGTTTATGTGTTTTGATGTACCGTGTCACAGCCCCAGATCAGCCCTTGTTTGACTTTGCTTGTTCCTCATGTCATCATGTTTAATTTTCAAAGAAACTTGAAATGGGGATGTTGAAACCCTAGCACCAAATGCATTCAACTAGGTTCAAATAAACAATATTTTCAATGAACCCAAATGCCCTTTAGAAAAGTTCATGATTTTTGTTAAAGGTGAAAACCTCTGCCAAAAATGATGCACCTATTTCTAGGCCATCCAGGATTTTTGAATTAAATCTTATTGTATTTGACTTTTGGGCATTTAAATGCTATAAATAATTTAAATGTTCAAATAATGTTGGAACTATTTTTGGGCCACTGAAATAATTCAGCAAGTGTCCATGAATATTTTCAGGATTTTAGGAAATGCCTTGGTATTTTTCCTAAGCTCAAAACAGAGGCAAATAATTAGAAAACAAAAACAAATTAGAAAACAGAAGAGAGGGAGAGCTTACCTGGCCTCACCTGTGCAGCCACCAGAGGGGCCAACCCACCACTGTAGCGGCCTAGCCCACCGAGGGCAGAGCCGTCTTCCTCCTCCTGCCAGTAGGCAGAGGCGAAGCGTGGAGCGCGCGCGTGCGAATGCGGCCACCTCCTGCTTGCCACCGAGGCGCTCCCGATGCGTCTGGAGACGCCCCGCAGCCCCTCGCTTCTCTCCCTCTCTCACTGCTCTCTCTCCCGACCTCTTCCCCCTCCTCTGCTCCCTCTTCCTCTCTGCCCGAGTGGAGCTCGTCGACGCCGCTCGCCGTTGCCGTGGCCACCGAGCCCCCCTCGCCTAGCTAGGATGCCCAGCAGCTCCGCCACCTCGCGCTACGCCTCTCCACCTAAATAAGCCACTCCGGACGCCCTGGAACGACTGCACCGTCATCGTCTTCGAGCTTCGGCCGCCGGCAACCCCACCGTCGATTCGACGCCATCCGTGCCTCCCCGAGCTCGCCGAGAAGCTCTTCGTGACCGCGGTGAGCCCCGGGTCATTTCCCCCTAACCCTGTCCCCGTTTGGTTGCCGTAGCACCATTCCCCACGAGCACCGAAGCCGCCGTCCGCCATTGCCGCTGCACGCATAGCCTCCGTGCTCCCCTGGCCTCACCGCGCTGCTCTTAGTGCTCCCCGTGCCTAGCAGGTGCTGCCCAGCCCCTCCATTTGCTCACTGATACACCGTAGCGACGCGCCCGTGCACCACCGAACACCACCGCCGCCAAGAATTCGGTGACCCCGCGACCTCTCACTTGGTCCTTTGGATGCGCAAGATCAAGGGCTATCCCCTGGTGCCCTCAGCGTGCCAAGCCGACGCCTCTAGCGCAAGTCCGGCGTGCCCCGCCGTGTTCTGTGGTCGCCGCCGGCTGAACTCCGGCGACCGATGACGTGGACGTCATTAGGCGCTAACCCAACCAGCTAATCACCCTAACAGCCACTGACAGCGGGCCCTATCGCAGGGTCAAACCCAGTCAGCATTGGGTTTGACCGCGTTTAGCCCCTGTGTCAGTGACTTATGGGCCACACCTGTCAGGTTTGACTCTGGTTAGGCGCTGTTGACCAGCTGACGTCACAGTGACGTAGTGCTGACGCAATAAATCATTTTCTGGATTTATTGTTATTCAGAAAATTCCAGAAAATAGTATAAACTTCTAAAAATCATATAAAATCAACCGTAGCTCAGAATGAAATAATTTATATATGAAAAATGATCAGAAAAATACAATCTATCCATCTGTATCATTTTCATGCATGTCAAACTAAGTTATACCTGCTGTATAGGTGAAAACATGATAATGACATTATAAATGCGAAATATGGAGTTTGCATACGAACCCTTAGTTCATATGGACCTCATTTAAACTGTTGCTAGATGCATTAGTGTAAATCATAACATTATTGACATGTCATGACCATGCACCATATTGTCGCATTGCATTGATTGTGTCCTTCTCTATTTGCCGGTAACCGTCCCCTCTCAGTAGCCGATGCTCCGATGACGTGATCGATGACACCGATGAAGAACTATAATATCTTCAGAAGTGCCAGGCAAGCAAAACCCCCTTGTCCATTCCGATACAAACCCACTCTCTCTCGCTCCTGCTCTCTTTTACTGCATTAGGACAACAACGATTCATCTGTTACTTGCTGCGGTAGTTGAACCCCTTATCCTCTGCATGACCTGTCATTGCCACAGTAAATAGATGAAACCCACTAGCATGAGTAGGAGTTGTTTGAGCCCTGGTGTGCCTACTCATTCATGCTTGTTTGTCATGCCTGCTATTTCTTAGAGTTGTGTCAGGTCTGATTCATCGGGGATGAGTTGGAATGGTGATGAACATGTCCTACTGTGTGTGAGCTAAGTGTGTGAACACGTTTTGGTAAAGGTAGCGGTGAGAGGCCATGTAGGAGTACATGGTGGGTTGTCTCATTGCAGCCGTCCTCAGGAACTGAGTTCTGTGTTTGTGATCCATGATACAGTTACTACCACGCATTGGGCCCGAAACCAATGGACCCTCTCGGCTTCTTAATCACCCTTGTCCTCTGTCCAGGAGTGGCAAGTAGTTTCTGGTGTTTGTAGTATGCTGGAGGCCGTGGGCAGCGCTGACCGGAGGGGTGGGCTGTGATGCGGTAGGCACGTGGCCGGGCATGCCGGGCGCCCGTTTGGTGTCTCGGAACCCCGCACACATCGTTCGGGGCCGTATGTGGAAACCTCGGCCGGACTCCCTGCGGATGGAACCTGAATAGGCGATAAACCTGGACTAGAGACTTGAGTGTTTAGGTAGGCTGTGGCCGACACCCTCGCTGGCTTCCGCTTGAAGGTTGCCGAGTACATGTCGTGTAAACGGCGGTAAGTGGTGAGAGCGTGTGTGTCGAAGTACACCCCTGCAGGGTTAACATCATCTATTCGAATAGCCGTGTCCGCGGAAATGGACTTCTGGGTTGCCTATAACAGTTCATAGACAAGTGAAAGTGGATACTCTAAAATGCGCAAGATAAGCGTGAGTGCTATGGATGGCGTTCTCGTAGGGAGACGGGAGCGGATCCATAGTGGAGTATTGATATGGTGATTATGTGGACTCGTGTGCACCACCTCAAAGAGTTACTTACAGTCATAGTTTAGGATAGCCACCGAGTCAAAGCTGGCTTGCTGCAGTCAAACTCCACCACCCCCCTTTGTTGATACCGATGCATATGTAGCTAGTTCTGATGTAAGTCTTGCTGGGTACATTTGTACTCACGTTTGCCTATTTTATGTTTTGCAGAGAGACGCCAGTCTCGCTAGTAGTTCCTTGTGGACTTCGACATTTAGCTTGATACCTCAGCTACGATCTTGTGCCCTTGGCAGGATCTGGTAGATAGTCAGGCTTCTCAGCCTTTTTCATTTGTAGATGTCTGTACTCAGACATGTTAAGCTTCCGCATGTGTTTGACTTGTATGCTCTGAATGTTGGGTCATGAGACCCATGTTTGTAATATCTGGCTCTTCGGAGCCTAATGAATAAATACTCTGAGTCGTAGAGTCTTGTTGTGATGCCATGTTGTATTTGCACATATCGAGCGTATTGTGTGTATGATTGAAATGCTTGGTATGTGTGGGATCCAACAACCTAGTTGTTTATCCTTGGTAGCCTCTCATATGGGGAAATGTAGTCTTGTGCTTCCATGAGCCATAGTAGTCCGCTACAGCCCGGTTCACCGGAGTCCTGCTAGCCCAGCACTACTGCTCCGGAACACTTGACTGGCCGGCATGTGATTCACTTCGTTCCTGTGTCTGTCCCTCCGGGGAAATGTCACGCGGTGACATCCGGAGTCCTGCCTAGCCTGCTACAGCCCGGGTTCCCAGAGTCCTGTTAGCCCAGTGCTACAGCCTGGATTCACACGCTGCTGACCGACATGCTCGATGTTGATTCATGTATGCCTGTCCCCGTAAGTTAGTGCCACTTTGGGTTCACGACTAGTCATGTCGGCCCGGGTTCTTTGTCATATGGATGCTAGCGACATTATCATATACGTGAGCCAAAAGGCGCAAACGGTCCCGGGCCATGGTAAGGCGACACCCGTGGGAATACCGTGCGTGAGGCCGCAAAGTGATATGAGGTGTTACAGGCTAGATCGGTGTGACTTAGAATCGGGGTCCTGACATACCGAAGGAGTTCGGAGTCCCGGATGAGATCGGGGACATGACGAGGAGTCTCGAAATGGCCGAGACGTAAAGATCGATATATTGGACGACTATATTCGGACTTCGGAAAGGTTCCGAGTGATTCGGGTATTTTTCGGAGTACCGGAGAGTTACGGGAATTCGTATTGGGCCTTAATGGGCCATACGGGAAAGGAGAGAAAGGCCACAAAGGGTGGCCACACCCCTCCCCATGGACTAGTCCGAATTGGACTAGGGAGGGGGGCTCCCCCTTCCTTCTTTCTCCTTCTCCCTTCCCTTCTCCTATTCCAACAAGGAAAGGAGGAGTCCTACTCCCGGTGGGAGTAGGACTCCCCCCTTGGCGCGCCCTCGTCCTTGGCCGGCGGCCTCCCCCTTGCTCCTTTATATACGGGGGCAGGGGGGCACCCCATAGACACAATAATTGATCATTGATCTCTTAGCCGTGTGCGGTGCCCCCTCCACCATATTACACCTCGATAATATCGTAGCAGTGCTTAGGCGAAGCCCTGCGTCGGTAGAACATCATCATTGTCACCACGCCGTCGTGCTGACGGAACTCTCCCTCAACAGTCGGCTGGATCGGAGTTCGAGGGACTTCATCGAGCTGAACGTGTGCTGAACTCGGAGGTGCCGTGCGTTCGGTACTTGATTGGTCGGATCGTGAAGACGTACGACTACATCAACCGCGTTGTGTTAACGCTTCCGCTTTCGGTCTACGAGGGTACGTGGACAACACTCTCCCCTCTCGTTGCTATGCATCACCATGATCTTGCGTGTGCGTAGGAAATTTTTTGAAATTACTGCGTTCCCCAACAGGGAGGAGGCCTCGGCACCCGGGGCCAAAGGCCCGGGCACCTGGGGCGCGCCAGGGTGACGCCCAGGTGGCGATGGCCGGGCACCCGGGGTGTCAAGGGTGTTTGCCCTCCCCATGGCCTTGTGCCCGGGCACCCGGGGTCCTCTCGTCCGGGCACCCGGGGTGTCCAGAGCATCCGTCCCTACGCGTCCTTCTTACTTCTCTTCCTCCACGCGGATTTGTGTCCCCGTCCTCGCCTCTTCACGGTCCTCTTCTTGGTACCTAAGAGTGCATAGAGTTTCCATTTGAGGTAGAATCGGACTCTCGTGTGAATCTGAAAGAAACTCGAAGAGGAAAGAGTTAACCTCGGTTTTGATGGCACGTGTGTGTGCTCTTGTCCTAGGCCCTCTCCGTGCTTGCGGTGGTGGTGTGACGTCCATGGTGATGGTCGAGGGATGCTCTGCATTATCTCCCCCCCCTGGGAGAGATCCGTCCACGGATGGTGATGTTCATCACCATGGGAAAGAGAGGGCGTCGCCGTGTAGAAGTGGACGACCACCAAGCACTTGTCATGTAGGAGCTCGAAATTGGCACTCTCCAATGTCGCACCGTCTTGTGATTCCTTCAAAAGGAGGAAGTACAACAAACACTTGGAAAAACAAATGTGGTTAGCATTTGTTGGTGTACAAAAGTAGGGGCTCTCCCCCGGCATGATCCTTGTTGGGGCAGCCTCCGCATCCTCGGCAAGAGCCTTGCCGGGGCAACTTGCCTGACGCTAGCAGAGCGAGCCACCCTTGAGCCTGCGGGTTCCAACACCACCAACAAACCACATTGGAACCAAGGCTCGGGAGGCACCTCCGTGGTGGCATGCAGATCTTTGTGAAGATCAGAAGCATACAAGATCAGATGAGGACCAGAAGACGACGATCGTCGGCGGGATCCTAGCCGAGGAAACCCACGAGACCCCCAGCAAGATCCTTGCCGGGGACAACCGCGATGCCATGGCAAGACCCGTGCTGGGGCCCTGCCAGCGTTTGTTGCCGGGGTGGAACCACCGGTGCCCAAGTTCATCTCCTCCTCCTCCACGGGCATGGGCTCGGTGGTGGACGCCCTTGCCGGGGACGTCCCTTGGGGCGGCATGGTCAAGGGCGGCGGCATGTTGGGGGTGGCCCTCGGCGGCTCCTCCGGCTTTCGTTCTTCTCCTGCGAAGCCCGACAAGATCAACATCAAAGGATCACACCCCAAAACTCATCGAGGGAGGAGCGAGTGGTAGACTTACACTGGGGGCTGAAGCAGGGGCTGCGCCGGGGGCTGTTCTCTGGGCTGCTCTCCACCACCAGTGGCGTGTTGAGGTGCCCACTGAGGGCTGGCCGCCCGACGAGGCCCTAGCTCTCTTTGCCACCCTCTGGGCCAGCGTCTCCCTGTCCTTGCAAAGATAAAACCAAGTCAAAAGAAACGAAGCAATCCGAGGGGTCAGGAAGGATGAAGGGCGAGATGCTTACTCATTCTCCTCTTCCTCCATGGGCTGAGAGACCCAAAATCGAAGATGACCTCCGTGTCGTCATCTGGGGAGGAGGGGAAGCAGATGGAGTCCGAGGACGTTTGGACAAAGAAGAGGCAGTTTCCTTCTTCTTCGCCACCGCAACCTTCACCACCTTCTTTGCCGCTGTGGCCCTCGTCTGGCGCACGGACGCCTCTTAGGTTTGCTGCGGCTGCGCGGCCCTGCCGGGCCGGACCGCCTTGCCAGAACTGGCCCGCCGCAGGACTCGCCCTCTCCCTGTGGCCAAAGGGTCGACAGTCTCGACCTTCTCCTCCGACGACTCGTCGACCACATCTTCAATGAGAGGGGCCCCAGTGTCGGTGCTGCTGGCCTCCCCAGCGGATTCCGCCCACTTGGCGAGCTCCCTCTCCTCCGCGGCCGCCGCCGCCTCATCCTCCATGCCGCCAGCGCTGCCGGCCTCCTTGGCGAGCTCCGCCTCCGCCGCCCTGGCGGCGATATAGTCCAGCTCTGCCAGAGTGGTGTCCTGGACGAGCAGCAGCTCGTCACGGACGTACCTCTCCACCAAGGAATCGAAGAACTCCTGCACCTGATCCGCTGGCGGCTCAGCCCAATTCGGGACAAGGCCGTGCGCGTTGAAGTCCGGCATCATGGCGATGATGTCGCTTTGGCGCGAGTTATTGCTCAGCGGGACCACCCCCGCCGGCAGCCCAAACAAGGGCCCCTTGGCGACCTTGCCGGCATTCACGGCCTTGCCAGACCTTTCGACCTTGCCGTCGCGGTTCACGTCGAGCTGGAAGAGCCGCTGGCAGAAGTGGGCATGCTCCATCACCGTGAAGTTGTGATTCAGGCCGGGGCGAAGCCTCATGATGTCAACCGCATTCCTGAAAAGACAGGCCGGCCTCCCCTTGTTATGCAGAGGAGCGATTCGGCGGCGAATGAAGTCCACCCCAATCATCTCCAGGGTGAGCCCGGCAACGGTGAGGCGATGAATCCTGGTGGTGGCGACCGTGAGCTTCCCATCGTCGGTGTCAACATCGCCCCAGTTGTTTCTGTGAACCGGCGACGCTTGGCAAACCTGGCAGAATTCATGTGGGTCCTCCTCCTCAATCCAGCACCACCGGCCCCGCCACTCCTCCCACCTCTCCTTCTGAGCGCCCTCTGGGTATGTCCCTTTGGTCCTTGGGATCCAGGCGACACAAACAGAGATGGCGCCTCCCTTTTCGATTCAAGGATAAAAGTAGTGGCGGAAGAACGCCGTGTTGGGGAGCACTCCGGCGAAGCCCTCGCAGAGATGCGCAAAAAGAGCCATGCACGCCACGGCGTTTGGAGTGAAATCAAGAAGGTGGAAGCCAAAGGTGTGCACAATATCATTGAAGAAATCGGAGAAGGGGGGCAGAGCCCATAGGAAAAGTAGTCGACGAAGAACGGGTACCGATTCGGGCCGGCTTCGGCGAAAGCAGCAGGGATGACGCGAGTGGCCGGATGCCCCGTC